>NC_086447.1:809774718-810074718 GCF_028390025.1 Pseudophryne corroboree
CCCTGGGATCCCCCAGGGGGAGGCCCGCCCCGTCATGCAGCAGGCTTGTCTGGTTTGGAAGCAGGCTGACGGGCAGACCAGGAACATTTATGTTTGGGCTTAGAGGTTTTGGAAGTGCGAGCCTGTTTCGGGTACGCCTGACCCTTTGCTTTACTTGGAGGTCGAAAGGAGTGAAAGGTGGTACTGTTAGCCTTTGGAGCCGAAGGATTAGTACTCGGTAGACATGCAGTTTTAGCAGACGCTAAGTCAGCAACAATCCTGTTCAGATCTTCCCCAAAAAGGATGTTTTCCTTAAGAGGGATCACCTCCAAGGTCATTTTAGAGTCCAGATCCACAGACCAGGACCGCAACCACAGAATCTGGCAAGCCAGAATGGCCGTAGTAGACGCTTTGGCTGCCAGCACACCGGCATCAGAGGCCGCCTCCTGTATGTAATAAGGGGCTGTGGTGATATATGAAAGACACTGTCTGGCATTATCAGAAAA
Source organism: Pseudophryne corroboree (assembly GCF_028390025.1). Lineage (NCBI taxonomy): Eukaryota > Metazoa > Chordata > Amphibia > Anura > Myobatrachidae > Pseudophryne > Pseudophryne corroboree. Next base: position 809,775,204 of record NC_086447.1, read on the forward strand.
ATTAGACGGTAGCTCCGCTTCAACTTCTTGAACCCATGCTTCAATATCTTTTGCATCCCAAGAAGCCGCTATAGTAGGTCTATGGACAGCACCCGTAAGAGTGTAAATAGACTTCAAGCAACCCTCCACGCGCTTATCCATCGGTTCCTTCAGAGAGGTGACGGTAGTGACAGGCAGAGTAGAAGACACCACCAGACATGCAACATGTGAGTCCACCGGAGGTGGTGTTTCCCAATTTTTACTTAACTATGCAGCGAGGGCATAACAAGCTAGCATCTTTTTAGACAGGGAGAATTTCTTTCCTAGAGACTCCCAGGATTCCTGACGTATGTCAACTAAATAGTAACCTTCTGACGTTTGAACTTATCAGGTTTGTTAGACGTATCTGGAGGTTCAGTTTCATCATCGATCTGAAGAATCAGTTTGATAGCCTCAAAGAGGTCAGGAACATCCACCTGTGTTGTAGATTCCCCATCAGAAGCATCTGCATCAGTGTCTGATGGATCAGTATATACACCCTCTTCATCGGATGAAGTATCCGAAACATGTGTGGATTGTGAGGAAGAAATGGCCCGATTAGAAGACCCTTTGATCCTAGGGGGGCGAGGGTCAGGCTTTTGTTTAACCAAAGACTGATTTAACTGCTGTAGCTGAGTCGACAGTGAATCCACCCATGGCGGATTAACTGCAGGGAAAATATATGATTGCACAGACACGGGAGGTCCCACAGGGGGTGCAAGTATTGTTACTAGCATGGTCAGTAAATTAGAAAAAGCAGCCCAAGGTGGGTCTTGGTGTGCCACCGGTGCTGCAGGCTGACCGAGGGGTACAGAATCCCCAATACCTGGACCCTCAGCTGGAATATTTTCCTCAGATAAATCTGCGGCGTCAGCACTGCATGACGCAGGATCAACCACAGATCTCCCGCACTGTGAAGCAGACATTATTGGAGAATGTAGCTCTAGGGCAGGGGTGGCCAACCCGCGGCTCTCGAGCCGCATGCGGCTCTTTCATCATCCGCATGCGGCTCTTTCATCATCCGCATGTGGCTCAATCCGCTCCCGGCCACCGCTGCGCTACTTCAAAGGACTCTCAGCGGCGTGTGAGGAGAGGGGAGGAGAGCGCAGCACGCGCCTCTCCTGCCCTGACTCCTGTGGCGATATCTAGCTTCAATCCGGTGCCGAACCATGAGCCAATTAGAGCTCGTGGTCCGGCAGCTAAGGCTCCTGATTGGCTGCCAGATCGCGAGCTCTGATTGGCTTACGGGCCGGCGCTGAATGGAAGATATACACTGCCACCAGAGTCAGAGGAACAGGAGAGGCGCGCGCGCTCTCCTCCCCTCCCCTCCCCTCACAGCAGCAGCAGCAGCACGGTGAGCAGCACTTGGGGAAGGGGGGAGCGAGCCACTGTGGGGACGTGTGTCTGCACTGTGGCCATAGCTGGCACTGTGGGGGCAAGTGTATCTGCGCTGGGGGCATAGCTGGCACTGTGGGGACATGTGTATCTGCGCTGGGGCCGTAGCTGGCACTGTGGGGGCATGTGTATCTGCGCTGGGGGCATAGCTGGCACTGTGGGGGCATGTGTATCTGCGCTGGGGGCATAGCTGGCACAGTGGGGGCATGAGTCTCTGCGCTGGGGGCATAGCTGGCACTGTGGGGGCATGAGTCTCTGCGCTGGGGGCATAGCTGGCACTGTGGGGGCATGTGTGTCTGCGCTGGGGGCATAGCTGGCACTGTGGGGGCATGTGTGTCTGCGCTGGGGGCATAGCTGGCACTGGGGGCATGTGTATCTGCACTGGGGGCATAGCTGGCACTGTGGGGGCATGTGTATCTGCACTGGGGGCATAGCTGGTACTGTGGGGACATGTGTATCTGCACTGGGGGCTTAGCTGGCACTGTGGGGACATGTGTATCTGCACGGGGGTATATCTGGCACTGTAAGGACATGTGTAGCTGGCACTGGGGGCATATCTGGCATTGTAAGGACATGTGTAGCTGGCACTGGGGGGGGGGCATATCTGGCACTGTTAGGACATGTGTATCTGCACTGAAGGCATATCTGGCACTGTGGGGGCATGTGTATCTGGCACTGGGGGCATAGCTGGCACTGTGGGGACATGTGTATCTGGCACTGGGGGCATATCTGGCACTGTGGGGGCATGTGTATCTGGCACTAGGGGCATAGCTGGCACTGTGGGGACATGTGTATCTGGCACTGGGGGCATAGCTGGCACTGTGGGGGCATGTGTATCTGGTTCTGTGGGGGCATGTGTATCTGGCACTGGGGGCATATATTTATCTAGCACTGTGTGGACATATGTGTATCTGGCACTGTGGAGGGGGGTATATATATCTGGCACTGTGGAGGCATGCATTTATTGGTATTTTTATATGTATGTGGCACTGTACTGGGGCATTATATGTATGTGGCACTGTACAACATGACTAAAAACGGGGTTATGACACAAGGTCATACTCCTACAAATGTCATACCGAAAGGTGCATGCACAAAAATGGGGTGTGGCTTTGTGAAAACTAGGCCACGCCCCCATTTTTGGGCGCGCACCTACAGCGCGCGCATGATAGTGGCTCTTGCCCTTTACTACGGATCTTTTCTGGCTCTTTGCCTCTGACTGGTTGGCCACCACTGCTCTAGGGCATAACAGTACAATATAGCCAGACACTGTACCTGACAAAAAAACCTGTGGAGTGTGATTGCAAATGCAGATCACAAACAGAGGATTTAAGTGGTATATGGTGACTGAAATACACAGAGAAAAATACCAAACAGTATATCCTGTGAAACACTATATGATGATTAAAATAATACAAAGAATATATTTATAACACAGATTTTGAGTCATAGGTATCTTCTTTTTATTATTATAATAATAATTTCCCCTGTGCTGATGCATGCATAGCTGGGTGGGAGGCAGCGAGAGCGGTGCCTTCCTCTGACCATAGTGAAAGAGCTGGGGCAGGCAGGGGGTGGGGCCAAGGCATGGGCTGCAAGAGCCCATTGAAAAATGATACAGAAGCGTCACTAGTATAAGTGCCTCAGTGACAGGGACAGGGACCTGCCTCCAGCCTACATGACAGCACGCCCCTGTCACTAAGGCAGTTGTGATTCGACAGCTGGATCCAGCTGACTGTAACTGCAGGGATTGGTGACAGTACTGTGGCGGCGGGGCAGCGGTATTGGCGGTAGCAGGCAATGGAAATGGTGCATGGTGGCAGGTTTGGATCCTAGAGGGTCCAAGCCCTGTCAGCCATGCTAGCAGAGGTTCGCAGCCGCAGAGCCATTTTTTTAAATCCAAGATGGCCACCACAAGCCAATTATGGCTCGCCGCATCATCGCCCCGCCCCCTCTGTCTGCTTTATAAAAGCCAGCACGAGGCAGCGGCTGTCAGTCCGCCGGCAGGGAGGGAGCATGGAAGAGCTTCCAAAGATAGAAGCTGCAGGAGTCCTGGTGGGCAGCGCCCATGGAAAAGAGTTTAAAGGCCGCCACCCCCAGGTGAAGACCCTAAATAATAAACAATTACAACATTATGTGTCTTATCTTTTTTTTTCTTCCTTTACAGGCGGACTACAGGTGCCAACGGACCCTTTATGTCTGGGCATGCTGGCACTTGTGGTTCGCCAAGTGTCGGCATGCTGGGACAGGCTTGCTGGGACCTGTAGGCCGCTTGTAAAGAACAATATTATAACATGAACTCTGCACCCACCACCACCAGGGGTGCAGGGCATAGCACTGGGCTATCAGCCCAGTGCTGGTTGTTGTTTGGAAGGGGGGATCCCATTTTATTTTTTGGGTTGTCCCCATTTTCCAAGGAATTCCAGCCCTGGGCTGACTGGTTTGGTGTGGTTAATGTCATGGCAGGGGGACCCCACACTGAGTGGTCTCCCTGCTATGGCTTTGCACCCCTGTCTGGCTGTGCCTGGTGTTGGTTTTTATTAAACAAGGGGAACCCCACTGTGTGTTTTTTTTTTATAATAATGGGGGGGAGGGGATGCAGGGTGTAATTAGTCAGTGCCTCACCGCACGTCACCTACAAGTATAACACCTTTCCAGCAGTGTTGGAAAGAACTTTTCATACAATATTTAATTTTCATTGTAGAAAGAATGCCGTGAGTGTTTTATCTGCAAAAGGAACATTTTAGATTATGCTTTATTAAAATAATTCTATGCTTTATGATCCTATCCTTTATTTATTCTGTGATTTAATATCAGAGTACATTGAGGCATTATACTGCGCATACGTCAATAAAACTATAAAAACGGGTGTGGTATATAACTTTTGGCCGGTAGTGTAAGTAAATAAACATGTGCTTGATTAAATTATTATTTTAACCATAGTAGATTTATATGACCACAGATATGTTAAGTTAGCATAGCAGATGAGACATTAGGAATTACAGAGTAAACTTCTTACTTATTATATTATCTGTAAAATGAAAATCACATGATGCTCTGCTGCCCTAAATTAGACTCATCATAATTTCAGTCTTGCATTGCTCTTTACAGCAGTGTTACACAGGAAAATGATGGGCAAATATACAATAGCAAAACATTTATATTAGATTATACCAAATGTGTGTGGTATAGAAGATGTACAGTAGTTAGATAGACAGTCATTAGATCGAACCCACATGCAACTTAGGTCGACAGAGTCAAAAGGTTGAGAGAGCCAAAAGGTCTACATGGAAAAAGGTTAACAGTAAAAAAGGTCGACAAGCTCAAAAAAGTTGACCTGGAAATGGTCCAAGTTGACATGGAAATGTATGTTTCATAGTCTGTGACCACAATCAGTGTAAACATGTACACTAGTGGGCTCACTTCGCTGGCTACATTTCGGGCAAGGTAGTCATTCCCAATTGTAGTCCACGTGGATAGTAAATTAAGCAAAAGTTGAAAAATATGTGGAAAACCCCGAAAAAACATGTGTTGACCATTGTTATGTCTACCTCATGAACCTATTGACCTATTGTACATATCGACCTTTTGACCATGTTACCCATATGGTGTTGATCTATTGACTGTCTATCTGGACCAGTGGTTCACGAACTCAATCCTCAAGGACCCCCAATAGTTCACTTTTTCCAGGTCTCCTCACAGCATCACAATTGAAATAATTAGTTCCACCTGTGGATCTTGTAAAATGTTTCGGTGAGCAATGAGCACATAAAGGATGGTAAAGGTCATATGCTTAAAATGTCCCTGTTTTCTCAATAATGACTCAACAACGTACATTACACAGAGTACGTCTAAGCATAGGATATATAGAGCACACAAGGGAAAATGGTCAAGAATTCAGGAGTCCAAGGTGTCTGTGAATGACTGTGTAGTTGATGTATCAAGCAGTGATAAGAGTAGAGAAGTGGACCAGTGGAGAAGTTGCCCATAGCAACCAATCAGCTTTGAGGAAGAATTTATCAAGTACATGCTATAAAATGACAGGCAGCAGCTGATTGGTTGCTATGGGCAACTTCACCACTGGCACACTTCTCTGCTTGCTACATCAACCCTGACTGGGATGGGCTGGAATAAGTGAATTGAGGAGAAGCAGGCATTGGGGAAAAGTCGGCAAATGTAGTAGGGTTACATAAAACACACTATACCGTAGCCAGATTAAGGTTTGTGGGCCCACGGTGCAACTAAATTGCGGGGATCCTACCAACAAAACTGTCAATAAGAGAAGCTGTAATTAAAAAGTATAATGAGTAAATGCTCCTAGCACCACAAATGTGTTAACCACACTGTAGTCCCCCCCAGTTCACATTATGTCACACAGGTACTCCATTCACAAATGCCAAAGTAAACCCCCCTTCATGCTTGAGGGGGCAGTGTGTATGGGGTGGGGCCCTGGCGCAACCACCCCTGTTTGCTCTAAACCAACATATTTTTAATTAGCTCTAAGAGCAAATGTAAGGCCCAGATCTGCAAACGTGAGGGGGAGATGTACTAAGCAGAGAAAATAGTGGAGAAGTGAGCCAGTGGAGAAGTTGCTCACAGCAACCAATCAGCTTCTCTGTATAATTTTATAGTCTGCAAATTATAAATGTAACCTCCATGCTGATTGGTTGCCATGGGCAACTTCTCCACTGGCTCACTTCTCCACTCTTTTACTGCTTAGTACATCTCCTTATTAGTTCTACAGCAGCAGATACCATGTCAGTCATATTACAATGAGGCCCTGGAGGTAAAGGAATCTGGAGCTGAACAATTTGGACATAACTAGCAAGAAACAGATTGAATCCCCCAGACATAACGCTCAAACAAATTTACTGTATTAGAAGGTTTATCTACATTCCGGCATGTTGGTGCAATGCTAAGACCACTTTAGTGGGCTCCAGTACATGCTTCTAAAATGTAAGAGGTAACTTGCTACTGTATTCTAGACCTAGTTTATACTATGATGTTCCAAGTGTACACTGAATGTAATGGTTTCCCGAGTAGTGTAAGTTTTGCTGTGTGTACACTTACTAGTAATACAAAGTATTCATTGTCAGAATTCTAATTTGATCAATGAGAATCTCAACCAGGGTCTGATCAAGCCTTTGGGGTGCCCGGGGCACTTTAAGACAGGGGGGCCTGGTGGAAGCGGGGGGGTGTAATTAAGATCGTGCATACCTTCCAACATGACCCATTCCAGGAGGGACAAAATGCTCTCTACCTGGACTTGCCTCTTAATATATGATTGTAGTCACCTGTGTTGAATTATTTAATTGATAAGAAAGGTGTTTCAACACAAGTGATTGCAATCATAACTTAAGACGGAAGTCCAGATAGAGAGCATTTTTTATCTCCTGGAATAGGTCATGCTGGGATGTACGGATTGTGTATATTAAATGTAGCCCAATGGTGTATATTAGATTTAAACTAATAGTTTAATAATGCCTGGATACTGTTTATAGCTCCACCTAATTGAAAGACAACTATTTTATAAAATGTTCTTGTAGTGGAACAAAGACAACTTAAACAACCTTAAAATACACATAGAAAAATAAAATACATAATTTATCTTGTCACATGCAAAATTAGCAGCAGCCTCAGTACTACTTACACACTGGGACAGGTCTTAGGAGGACTGTGTGTGTGTGTGTGCGTGCGTGCGTGCGTGCGTGCGTCTCTAGACCCTCATTAGATAAGTTACACAGGACTCAGACACCCAGGTGGGGAGTGAGCTGTAGGTGACACAGGGATCCCACCCTGTGTCACTTATAGCTCTCTCCACCCTCCTATCTCTCCTCTGGTTGGGAAGCTCCATCGATAGTTCATGAAATCTGATACTCCTGTGTCGCTGCTTGCACTGCATACTGTCCTGCTCAAATCTGACTGTCTGGTTCTTCTGCTGCTGCATAATAGGGAAAGCTAGTGTAGTCAGTGTGCTCTGACCGGGGGGGTTTCCTGACAGAGGGGGACCTGGGGTACAGCATGCCCTGCATCCAACCTTTAATCTGGCTATGATCTCAACTACTGTACCTTCCAATCCAATGTATACATGCCTAAGGTTTAGCCTCATCATTCACCTTAAATGTAGCTGATATATTTAGAAGAACTCCAATCCAATATGTGATCAGCTCAGGAAAGTCCCATTACAGTGTATAGTTGAGTCAGTCTAGGTGAGGATTTTATGGAGATTTCACAGCAATTCTCTAAAATATCTATCCACAGGTCATTTAACACTTATTAACATTAACAACTTCTTGTTGGCAGATCTACCTAAATAAACCATGTAATAGTACATGATGCAAATGTGATAAGCCAGATAAGAACAGCTTCCATCATTAGGAACTTGTCTTGCAGACTCCCATCCCTAGGCCACCTTTGTGAAGCAATCTGGATGGACACAGAGGAACAAAGCTTTGGATTTGCACTGATGTGACTTGAGGGTTTATCCAGCCCACTACAAGCTGCACAACTCATTGCACTTTCAGGAGACGCTTCTGCAAACTGCCAGTGTTCCTAGATGCTGGAAGGTGGAAGAGCTGAAGAAGTGCATTGTGCAAAAGTTTATGGGGACAATTCGATTGCTGGCAGCACACATGATGCTTGGCTACACACATATCAGCCAATTATGGTACATTCAAGTTTCCCTGTACACCTTAATAGAATTCAAGGCAATACTGACCATGTGGATGGGCATTGATTTGAATTGAATTAGCCCCTATATGTCACATTAATATCGCATAGCACTGTAGAACAACCACTTTGAAATATGTACATTTTTCTTTTTCTCCAAAATTGCTATATCAGGAGATCTCAGAACTGTATTACATCATTAGACGTGGCACTATTTTGTGGGGAATGTTTTTCTTTATGTATTGGGCATATTGCACCTAGAAATGTGCTACTCGGCTGACATACAATGCAAAGGTTCCAAATATTTGTGGAATTTCTCGTTGTTGCATTGGATAAAACAAAATCATTTGAACTTGTGTTGAATTTTCATCTGTATAAAAACAGTGAATAATTTCTTTTTTTACTTCTATAGAGAACAAACCAATTCCTATTCACCCTACAAATTATTATTAACTATTATTACAACAGTTACTTATATATAAGATTGAAACATTGATGAAACTGTTGGGGTCCGTGTGATTCTTTGAAAGCTGCCGTGAGTGCCGCCCACCTGCAATACACACATATATATATATATATATATATATATATATACACACACACACATGTTGAGTATCCCATATCCAAATATTCCGAAATACGGAATATTCCAAAATACAGACTTTTTTTAGTGAGACTGAGATAGTGAAACCTTTGTTTTTTGATTGCTCAATGTACACAAACTTTGTTTAATACACAAAGTTATTAAAAATATTGTATTAAATGACCTTCAGGCTGTGTGTATAAGGTGTATATGAAACATAAATGAATTGTGGGAATGTAGATACACTTTGTTTAATGCACAAAGTCACAAAAAATATTGGCTAAAATGACCTGCAGGCTGTGTGTATAAGGTGTATATGTAACATAAATGCATTCTGTGCTTAGATTTAGGTCCCATCACCATGATATCTCCTTATGGTATGCAATTATTCCAAAATACGGAAAAATCCCATATCCAAAATACCTCTGGTCCCAAGCATTTTGGATAAGGGATATTCAACCTATATATATATATATATATATATATATATATATATTGCATCAGGAAATGCAATTACAGCTGTAATCAAACAGTAGTAAAACAAGACTGGGTAATGACAGAGGGTGGTCTTCTGTTTGCCGGCGGTCGGGCTCCCGGCGCTCAGTATACCGGCGCCGGGAGCCCGACAGCCGGAATACCGACAATTATTTTCCCTCGTGGGGGTCCACGACCCCCATAGAGGGAGAATAAAATAGTGTGGCGCGCGTAGCGCGCCACCGTGCCCGTAGCGTGGCGAGCGCAGCGAGCCCACAAGGGGCTCATTTGCGCTCGCCAAGCTGTCGGTAAGCCGGCGGTCGGGCTCCCTGCGCCGGGATGCTGGTCGCCGGGAGCCCGACCGCCGGCCAGCCGTAGTGAACCCATGACAGAGGGTCCTGCTCGAAAGCTTACAGTCTATAGATATATAGAGGGATAACATTATTCATTGGAACCTGGATTAGATAGCCATTCGGTTACAGCCATATAGTTGTTTTTATTGTGTGTACATGGGGGTGATTCAGAGCTGATCTTAGCTGTGCTAAATTTATCACAGCTACGATCAGTCACACTGACATGCGGGGGGACGCCCCGCGCAGGGCTAGCCCGCACCGCATGTCAGTCCCTGCCCCCCCTTCCCCCCGCAGAAGTACAAAAGTATCTCACAGCGGCGATGATTTAGATTTAGTACATCAGGAGCAGCTCCCAGCCAGCGAAGCTCCTGCGCGCTGGCCAGGAGCTACTGGTCGCTGCCCGGGTCGCAGCGGCTGCGTGAGACGCCCCCCACATTGGTCCAGCCACGCCTGCGTTGGCCGGACCGCGCCCCCCTAAAAGGCGGCTTAACGCCGCCGTCCTGCCCCCTCATGCTCAGCGACCGCCTTTGTCAATCAGGCAGAGGCGATCGCTAGCTAAAGACAGCCGTTGGCTGTCTGGAATGCGCCGGCACAGCAGCACAGGCGCATGCGCAGTACAGACCAATCGCTGCTGTGCTGAGAAAACGCACAGCATCGATCGGGTCTGAATGATCCCCCTGGATGTTGGCGCGTAAAGAATCTAAAAAATGATGCAAGCATGTTGTGTGCATGTACTCTTGTACTATAAGTTATATATTAATACACTGATTACTGCTAGAAGGCTGCTACTATTTCCAAATCAGAAGTGCAAGTGTTAACAGCTCAAATTCAGAAAATTGCACACAGCAATTCGATTCAGGGAACGTAATTATCAAATTAGCCCATAATTTATTCTTTGTGATCACAAATATCTGGTTAGCATTACAGGATAATGAGGTTGATTAAAACCAACATGCTGTTCTCCCATTGATCTTGGTATTTGAAGATTTAAAACATCAAACTATTTACAACTAATGGCAAATGTTAGCAGCAGTGATCTCCGCCTGAGGGCAGAATAATGTACTGTAAACAGAGGGAGATAATACTGCACAGGATCCTGGAAGAGCTAAACGAGGGAACGTATTACACTTGAAAGGCCCCACATTGTTGTGTTTATTTTCCTATGCTGTCCTTACATTGTCCTAGGAATGTCATAAAGCCTGGGATTTAGTGACCAATGTTATTGTAAAATATTTTTTTTTTTTTAGGATTTTAGAAATCCATAACGGTGATCACACAAAACAAGCAATAGTTCCATCATGTTTTATGGGGGGTTCTGTCATATTATGTTTTAATGGTATGTCTCTCGCCAAGTGTTCACAGTCTATCAATCAATGAATGGTCATCAGAGAGTATTGTTGCCTACCCTCCTGCATTATGCAGGAGACTCCCTGAAATAGTAGTAATCTCCCTGACTCCCTGAATAGTTCAGCAATCTCCCTGATTGCACATTACCCCCATTATGTAGCTGTTACATTCTTGGGGGGAAAAGAAATCAGAGATACATGCATTCAAATGGGATCATCTGCCCCATTTGCATGTATTGGGTATAGAGCACAATGATCCCTATGGCTACATGCATTTTAAATAAAGGTTTCTCATGGCCACTTACAGTATATGAAACCTCTCTAAAACACAATACACAAACAATTCCTGCAAAATATCAGTGTCTTTTTCTCAACAAGTAGATTTTACTAACTTTGAGGCTCATTTACATTTGGATGTAAGTAATTTTCATGACACACCTCTCAGATGTAGCAGTACACGTCCGCGCTGATAGGTGTTACCTTCACAATCTTCCTGAAATGGTTTTTCAAAAGTAGGCAAGTATGTCAGAGAGAGGCCCAGGCTAATACATTTCTAAGTAGGAACTGTCTGTAGGCATGCGCAGGCTCAGGTCAAATGGTGTGCAAAATAAAAACTCTCCAGGACATAGACTATACACTATAACCCCACTATAGCTCCCTCTCTCCACCTGGGACATAAGCTAGCGCCACCCTAGCAAACCCCCCCCCCCCTCCCAAACATCCCTACACACCGGAACAGAATGGTGTGAGAGAGCGGGCAAACCGCACAATTGTTGAAAGAGCACGGACTATGCTAAGTGACGCTGGCCTGGAAACATTTTTTTGGGCAGAATCAGTATCTACTGCAGTATACCTAAAGAATCGTGCACCTACAGTGGCCCTCAAAGGAAAAACACCACTGGAGGTGTGGTCCAGGAAAAAGCCAAGTGTCAGTCAGCTTCGTGTCTTCGGGAGCAAAGCTTTTGCACATATACCAAAGGAGAAAGCTAGATCCAAAATCCATGGAATGTATCATCCTCGAATACTGCGAAGAAAGCAAAGGATACAGACTTTGGGATGTTACAAGTAATCGTCTTCTTAAATCCAGAGATGTGGTATTCTACGAAACAGCACCACAGACTAGGGCAGTGGAGCAAGAAGAGAATGTATTATTGGACGTACAGGTAGCAGAAAGCGTGTCTGAATCTGAGAGTGTCAAGGTAGACAACAAATCAGGGAACAGAAGTTCCATGAGGAGCAACAAAGGTGTTCCAGTCAAGAAATACAGTGAGGAGGATGGAAACATAGCTTACTGTGAACCTCAAAACATACAGGAAGCAAAGTCAAGCAGTGATTGGACAGAGTGGAAGTCAGCAATTGATACAGAACTGTCAGCACTAAATGATAACAGTACATGGACTATGGTTGATAGACCAAGTAACCGTTGCCAAGGGATATACCCAGAAGTCCAGAATCGATTACGGAGAAATCTATTCTTATCCTTGTGGGAGTGTACATCCCCCCCCCTCGCTTGCATGAACGAAGCCCTGCACCACCTGGCTATATGTATATCTGACATATAATAAAAACACCCAGACTCTCTGCTATAGTGCTGGGCGACTTCAACAGAACTAACCTGAGCAAGGAGTTACCTAAGTACAAATAGCAAGTCACATGTCCCACAAGGGTAGGGTGCACCCTTGACCACTGCTACACTACCCTCAAGTCTGCCTTCCGGTCTATCCCGCATGCTGCACTCGACCTATCTGACCACTGCCTCATCCACCTACTCCCTACCTATGCACAGAAGCTGAGAACAGTAAAGCCTGTCGTCAAGACTGTTAAGAAGTGGACCAACGAGGCTAAGATGAAGCTCCAGGCCTGCTTCGACTGCACAGAATGGGGGGTCTTTGAAGCCTCGGCAAACGGCCTGAACGACCTGACAGACACTGTCACATCCCACATCAGCTACTGTGAGGACATGTGTGTACCTACCAAGACTTAACGCATTTACGATAGCAACAAGCCCTGGTTCAACGCCCAGCTCAGGCAACTTCGTCGGGCCAAAGAGGAGGCTTACAGCAGTGGTGACAGAGCACTATACAACCGAACTAGGAACTCTCTGACAAAAGAAATCAGGCTAGCAAAAAAGCAGTTCTTGGACAAGCTGACAAACGATCTCTCCACTAATTACCCCGTATCTGTATGAAAAGGAATGCAATGCATAACCAACTGCAAGAAAACATCGAAGTCCACCACCATTCACCAAGACCTAGCAGACGAGCTGAACCACTTTTATTGCAGGTTCACTAAAGAAGTCCCCTGCGACCCAAACAATCACCTCTACGATGCCCCGTACACCGACGGCCAACTCCAGGCACTGCAAGTCGCCCAAGAAAAGGTGGGGGCACTCTTCAAAAGGGCCAAGCCCAGGAAAGTGCCGGGTCATGACGGAGTGTCACCATCTGCTCTGAGAGCATGTGCGGGTCAGCTCGCCCCCATATTCACCAAGATCTCCAACAAATCGCTGGAGCTACAGAAAGTCCCTTCCTTCCATCCTGGTCCCCTAGAAATCCTCTATCACGAACCTGAATGACTACAGGCCGATAGAACTGATGTCTGTAGTCATGAAAACGTTCGAGCGTCTAGTTTTGAATCACCTGAAAACTGTGAATGGCCCCCAACTGGACCCCCTACAGTTCGCCTACTGATCGAATCGGTGTGTCGAGAATTCAGTCAACCTGGGTCTGCACTACATTCTACAGCACCGAGACATTCCCGGTACCTACGCGAGGGTCCTGTTTGTCGATTTCAGCTTGGCCTTCAAAACAATCTTCCCCAGCATCCTCCACCCCAAATTACTTCGTCTAGGAGTCCCAGAAGCTACCTGTTCCTGGATAGTAGACTTCCTGAGAGATAGGACACAGGTGGTGAAAGCGAGGGAATTCACATCTCAAGCGCAGTCCATTAGTACAGGGGCCCCTCAGGGCTGTGTCCTCTCACCCCTGCTCTTTTCCCTGTACACAAATGACTGCACCTCAGAGACGCAGTCAGTAAAGATCATCAAATTCACAGACGACACTGGCCTCATCAAGGACGGGGACGAATTGGCCTATAGACAGGAAGTAGGCCGGTTGGCCCAGTGGTGCAGCCACAACAACCTTGAGCTCAACCCCCTCTAAACTGTCGAGATGATAGTGGACTTCAGGAAGAAGTCAGCTAGTGCACCTCCGCTAACGACTGCGGACAGTGTGGTATTGCTAGTGGACTCCTTCGAGATCCTAGGGACCACAATCTCCTGGAACCTTAAATTGGGGTCCAACGCTGATGCCACTATCGGGAAAGCACAGCACAGGTTGTTCTTCCTCAGGCAACCAAGGAAGTTCAACATCCCACAGAAGCTTCTGCTTATCTCCTACTCCGCGATTGTGGAGACTGTACTGTGCTCGATACTGGTATGGTACAGCTCCGCCAGCAAGAGGGACAGATGCAGGATTCAAAAGGTGGTCAGAACCACAGAGAAGTTCATCGGGGCCGACCTTCCCTCAGTCCAGGATCTGTACCTGTCCAGAGCTAAAAAGCGGGCAACGAAGATAGTAAAGGATCAGCTGCACTCTGGCCACAGCATGTTTAACTTGCTTCCTTCAGGATAGTGTTATAGGGCCATCCCCGCTGGATCCACCAGAAGCGGTCCGCCTGCTGAACTCCTGAACATTGACTGACTAGACGTACATGTAACACACTTATGTCCCTACGGTATACCTATCTGTATGACTTTACTTGTTCCCTCCCCCCCACCTGCTTATCTGTTACCTACTTAGCTGTTGTATAGCAAACCGAAGTCAAATTCCTAGTATACACAAGTATACCTGGCCAATAAAGCTGATTCTGATTCTGATTCACCTGTCGCAAAGGTATAGGCCCTCATTCTGAGTTGTTCGCTCGTTATTTTCCTTCGCATCGGTGCGATTTTCCGCTAACTGCGCATGCGCAATGTTCGCACTGCGGCTGCGTCAAGTAAATTTGCTAAGAAGTTTGGTATTTTACTCACGGCATTACGAGGTTTTTTCATCGTTCTGGTGATCGGAGTGTGATTGACAGGAAGTGGGTGTTTCTGGGCAGAAACTGGACGTTTTATGGGTGTGTGTGAAAAAACGCTGCCGTTTCTGGGAAAAACGCGGGAGTGGCTGGAGAAACGGGGTAATGCCTGGGCGAACGCTGGGTGTGTTTGTGACGTCAAACCAGGAACGAAACTGACTGAACTGATCTCAATGGCAGAGTAAGTCTCGAGCTACTCAGAAACTGCTAAGAAATTTCTATTCGCAATTTTGCGAATCTTTCGTTCGCAATTCTGCTAAGCTAAGATTCACTCCCAGAGGGCGGCGGCTTAGCGTGTGCATTGCTGCGAAAAGCGGCTAGCGAGCGAACAACTCGGAATAAGGGCCATAGTACCTTAAGATTAGTGATTGCTATTGCTATACTACATGATTTATATCAGCTAAACTTTGATTCTGCATTCCTAAATGGAGACTTGATTGAGGAAATTTATATGGAACCACCTGCACACTATGATGTGGATATATTCCAAACAGGAAAAGTTTGTATCTTAAAGAAGTCACTATATGGCCCCAAGCAAAGTGGTCGTTGCTGGTATGTGAAGTTGGATGCAGTGCCCCTGGAAATGAACTTTGTTAGGTCAGAGACTGATCACTTCCTTTACCATAAGACTATGGAAGAAAAATTGTTCATATTAGCTGTATATGTGGATGATTTACTTCTGGTAGGTCAAGAAAATTACGTCACTGACATGAAGCACCTACTACAACAAAGATTCAAGTTGAAAGATCTAGGCCCTGCAAATCACTTATTAGGTATGACAATTGTACAAAACCTGTAGGTAAGGGACTGTCACAATTGACCAACAAACTTACATTGAGGCAATACTTTCCAAATACGGAATGACAAATGCAAAAGCAGTAAGCACTCCCATTGATAAAAGTGTAAAGATGGTCAAGGCTAGAGTGGGTTCGGTTTGTCGAGATCCGAACCCCCCCGAACTTCACGTATTTTACACGGGTCCGAGGTAGCCTCAGATCTTCCTGCCTTGCTCGGTTAACCCGCACGAGGCCGAACGTCATCATCCCGCTGTCGGATTCTCGCGAGATTCGTATTCCATATAAAGAGCCGCGCGTCGCCGCCATTTTCACTCATGCATTGGAGATTGAACGGAGAGGACGTGGCTACGTTCTCTCCCTGAAAAGCTCCATATCTGTGCTGCAAATATCTGTGCTCAGTGTGCTGCATTGTGGGGACCACCAGTATAGTATATTAGTACAGTACAGTAGGCCATTGCTGTATCTTGCAGCTACGTATCAGACTCAGTTCTAGACGACAGTATCCTGATCAGTGCTCAAAATCTGCTGCATTGTTGTGTGACCAGTATATACTATATATATATATATATATAGTAGTACAGTGCAGCATTTTGGTGACCAACAGTATATAGTTGTACAGTACAGTAGGCCACTGCTGTATCTTGTAGCTCCATGTCACTCCAAGTATCCATATCTGTGCTGCATTGTTGTGAGCAGTATATATATATATATATATATATATAGCACTTGGAGAGGCTCGGCACTCACATGTGGGAAGCAGTTACTTGCTGCGGTGCCATCCAGGGAATAAACACTCCTGTAACAATGCTTGATAATGGCGGCACTCAGCAGACTCGTTTAAAGATGCAAAAAGCCTTTTATTTTCGGTCCTACGCCGTTTCGGGGAAACCCCGTCTTCAGGGACAAACAATACATACAGAAGTACAAACAGAGAATACTTATATACCCCCCTAAATAGTGCTAACAAGTGCTCATAATAATTAAGGTTACTCACCTGTCCGGCGCTGTCATTCCCGCCACGTCTGGACGCTGGTTCGAGCGGGTCTCCTGTAGATGACGTCAGCGGTCAGCGCCGGACAGCGTGAGCCCTCAGTAACAATCAGTGCGGGTGTTGCTAAGCAACTCCTGTGTTTGACAACAAAATATACGGAAATGGAAGTTACATACACTTACAAGATAAAAACGGATCCCTAACTGACATTAACAACATATACTAAAGTTAAAATAAAAGGGGATTAGTTCCACTGGAGGTTATTTGATGTTACTGAGTTTCATTACTATGTTAAAAACGCTAGAAGTTATTAAGCATAGGATATCTTGTACAAGTACATATTAAAGCACTTTTACTGAGGTTATCTTAGACCATCCTAAGTCTATAAGTACATATCACACTAGCCCACTGTTAACAGAATAAATTGTATTTGGGCCCTATAATATAATAACAAACTGAAAAAATCTTTATGGAAATATTTACAAAAAACACTGAAGCCCTAAGGTCTCGTTCAGGCCGCCAGGGGAGATTGTATTTAATTCATGGATCCAGCGGCTCTCCCTCTGCATAAGGATCTTATTACGGTCCCCTCCTCTATGTAATGGGGGTACATGATCTATAATGATGGCTATATTATGTTTAGCCAACAAGCAGTGGCGTGCCACTGGTTGTTCACTTGTTCCTTTTTCCACAGCTTGCTTAATAGCACTTCTATGTAGGGCCATTCGTTCACAGAATTGGCGCTGCGTCTTACCGACGTAGGCCAGACCGCACGGGCATTTCAACATGTATACCACATGGGTGGTCGTACAGGTCACCCGGTGACGAATTTTAATCATTTTACCTGTATGAGGGTGATAGAAGTTGGCCCCTGTCAATAAGGTATTACACGTAGAGCAACCTAAACAGCGAAAACAGACCAATTTAGGACGTAAAAAGTGGGTCTGTTGTTTTCTAGTGATTGGAAATACATCTAATTTAACAATTCTATCTCCAATGTTAGATCACCTAGTAAAACTAGGTAATACCCTAGAATCCAGCAAACCTGGTAGGGTTTTATCCGTATTAATTATAGGCCACAATTTCTTGACCTGTCGTGTGATCGCTGTGGTCGCAGCTGTAAACTTATTAACCCATGGAATTATTTGGGACCTATGTTTTTCATCCTCCAAAGAAGGTTTATTCAATAAAGAGTCCCTAGACAACTTCATCACTGATAAAGGAAATGCAAAAAATCCCTTATCAAAATGCTGTTGGTAGTCTGATGTATACAAGTATTGGGACTCGTCCTGACATCACACATGCAGTGAGTCGGGCAAGCCAGTTTGCAAACAATCCTGGGAGACAACACTGGATTGCATTAAAAAGAATTCTAAGGTACCTCAAAGGTACAAGTTCACTAAAGCTGAGATTTACAAAATCAAAAGACACCAGCTTGAAAGTATTCTGTGATGCCGACTGGGGGTCAGATGAGAACGACAGATGATCCTACACTGGATACCTGTTTGCACTAGCAGACGCAGCCATAAACTGGGCAAGTAGGAAACAACCCACAGTTGCTCTTTCTACAACAGAGGCAGAGTACATGGCGCTCACAGAAACTTCAAAAGAAGCACTTCGGATAAAAGAGACTTCATGTGAGTTAGGTCTTCTTTATCACAGTGAGATCATCAACATAAAGGGGATAATTCAGAGTTGATTGTAGATGTGCTAAATTTAGCATATCTACGATCATTTACTCTGACATGCGGCCGGACGCCCAGCACAAGGCTAGTCCGCCCCACATGTCAGGCCCTAACTCCCCCTGCACAGGTACAGAAGCATCGCACGGCGGCAATGCTTTTGTACCTGACAAGTAGCTCCCTGCCAGCTACTGGGCGCGTCCTGGGTCGCAGCGGCTGCATGTGACATCACACAGCTGCCGCGGCCCACCCTCCCCAACTGACCAGACATGCCTCTGTTGTCCGATCCGCACTCCGCCAATGGCATTCTAATGCCCCACAACCGCCTCTGCCTGTCTGACCTTTCTTGTAGCACAAAGCATCATGGACAGTCTAAGCACATTGCTATAAGACATCACTTCATCTGTGAATTGGTGGAAAATAAGTCCATCAGTGTGGAATATGTTGCAAGTGAAGAAAATCTTGCCGACATGTTGACAAAAGGACTGTCATCACACTTGTTACATGCATTCCTGAAGGAATGTGGACTGGAATATGTTTAATGTTGATTTGTTCTTACTGTTTTTGCTTTATAATATGTTTTCAGTTACAGGTATGACTTTATTGAAATGTTTGATAAAATGTCATGTTCTTTTAAATGTGTGACCGGAGACTTAAGCGAGGGGGATTGTTGGTAAATGGTGTGCGCTGTACCTGGCTCCTGTACCCAAGGATCACATGGCCGCAACCCCTAGTGTTCATCCCCTAGTGCCAGTATCTCCGGGGGGTGGAGCTTAGCGCATGTCCATTCTTCCATCACAGTGACAGTGAGAGTGTGTGTGAGCTGAGCCCGGGAGCGGAGCTCAGTGTACGGAGAGAGAGTGATACACACATCTGCATGTACTGCGCTGCCGGTGCTATTAAAGAACCGGGCAGTGTATTCCCTTCACAGCGGGAGTCAGACTGCACGGCTGTGCAGTCCCCATCCCTCACCACCGGAGACAACCCCTGCTGACATACCACAGCCACATCCTATACTGGCTACAAGCACTGTGTTACTCTGTATACTATAAAGAGACAATTACTCAGTATAACAGTACAATTCAAGTCACTTGTGTGTATACCAAAATAAACCTGCATTGCTGTTTAACTCATTGACTAACATCATTATACCAAGCACTGCAATACTCTGCCAACACATCTAACTTAAATTAAGCTGCAAAAACTTGTAACAAATATAGACTCTTGGCAAAAGTGTCATCAATATTTGCAAATTCTTGATCTCTACGGTTCAATGTCTGAACTAAATCAGTCCATGTCCTTTATACAGGAAAGACTCAATGTTAAACAAATAATTTATAAATGATAAACATTTATTATTTGTTTCTTTTCTGTGGGCAATAAATGTATACAGGGATGGACTGGCCCACAGGGGTACAGGGGAAACCACCGGTGGGCCCCACTCAGAGGCAGAACTCTGGGAGGCAACGGAGTCATCTGCCGCCGGGCTCCTGCTCTGAAGGGGGGCACCTCTCCTCCCATTCTGTGACACCATTGAATTAAGTTAATTGCTAGCTGTCGCTGTCTTTTCAGTGGCCGACTTCCTCACTGGTCCCTGCACCTTACAAATCACACCCTTTTTATTATACTGTAGATACACATTTTACAAGTGTCATAGCCAGGGTTAGAAAACAAAACCTATTACACTGGAAGCAGACACCTTACTGATGAAGCTATTTGCTCCTGTATAGGAAATATGAGAATTTTAACTATATGAAGATACTTCTCTGACAATTACACGTAACTTCATATAGTTAGAATTCTCATGCTTCCTCTACAGGAGCAAATAGCTCCATCAGTAAAATGTCTGCTTTTAGTGTATCAGGTCACGGGTTCTAATCCTGGGTATGACTGCTAAGAAAATGTGTGATTTAAAATAAAAGTCAATTAAATGTATAAATACAGTATATAATTTTTTTTCAGAACACTCCATATACACACACACACACGCACACACGCACACACGCACACATATACACACACACATACAAACATATATTTATCTTAATATAGGAAATAGGGGGTTACCAATATTTATCTTGCCTCCGGGCAACTGTGACAAACTTACGCCACTGGCCCCACTGCCTGGGGTCCCACCTCCTGCTCTTAGGATCAGGTTCCAGACTGTGCACTTGAAATATACATTATACATATGTTACCTTATACTAGACTATGGTGTATTTTCTACAGTGCATTGCTGTTATTAATCTGTTATTAATCTGGTACATTATCATGCAAGCAGCAGCTGAATTTACCGTATATATTTATGAAGGGACCCAGATGTTGCACTCTCGTTAGTCAAACCAATGAGGTGGCAGGCCATATTCCCTCTGTAGACTCGCCACACCCCTAACATTGCATTCTGGCCCTACATGCTCCAGTCCGACACTGAATGTATATACTTATTGTATGTGTGCTTTTTGTATGTGATCTTTCATCCTTAAAAGAAAGATGTATAATAATGACATACTATGGGATGCATATGGCAACATATTATCGAAACATGCATTTACATTTTTTTTAAAAATATACATTATGGTAAGAACTTACCGTTGATAATGGTATTTCTCTTAAATCCACAGGATCCACAGGATAACATTGAGATATGATGAAGCGACAGCGGATTTGCACCAATCGGTCAAAGCTTTTCGGCCTCCCAGCATGCAACGAGCCCGTACCTATATCCTCGCCTCCTGGCTCAGACAAATCAGTTGTTTTCCCAAAGCTTAAGGCAGGAGCACCATAGATAACCCTAATCAGGTGAGAAGAACACACATGCACACCCTTCCGTACAAGAAGGAAGAGGTTAGTGATTAAAAGGATCCTCAAATCGGGTGCGTCAGGGTGGGATCCCTGTGGATCCTGTGGACTTAGGAGAAATACTGTTATCAACGGTAAGTTCTTATCATAACGTATATTTCTCCAGCAGGGTCCACAGGTTATCCACAGGATAACATTGGGATTTCCCAAAGCAATTTTAGTGGTGGGGATGCTCCTGTTTTGACAGGAGAATCCTTTGCGCGAATTCAGTGTCCTGAGAGGCAAAGGTATCCACGGCATAATGTCTAATGAATGTGTTAATAGAAGACCATGTGGCTGCCTTACATTTCTGTTCTGCTGAAGCACCACGTTGTGCTGCCCATGATGGACCTACTTTACGAGTAGAGTGAGCAGAGACATTAGCCGCAGCAGGGAGATCAGCGTGAGAATATGCTTCTGAAATAGTCATCTGAAGCCACCTCGCCAGTGTCTGCTTATTAGCAGGCCATCCTCTCTTGTGAAATCCGTAGAGAATCTGAGAGAGAATCTGTCTTTCTGATAGCACTGGTATGATCCACGTATTTATTTTTTATTTATTAGCAGTTTCTTATATAGCGCAGCATATTCCGTTGCGCTTTACAATTAGAACAACAGTTATAGGGGGTCATTCCGAGTTGATTGTAGCGCACAGCTACGATCAGGCACTCAGACATGCGGGGGAACGCCCAGCACAGGGCTATTCCGCCCCGCATGTCAGTGCTGGCCCCCCCCCCCCCCCCCAGCAGAAATGCAAAAGCATCGCACAGTGATGCTTTTGCAACTCAGGAGTTACTCCCGGCCAGCGCAGCTCCTGCGGCTGGCTAGGAGAGCCTCTTCGCTGGCCCGGGTTGCAGCGCTTGCGTGTGATGTCACGCAGCCACCGTGGCCCACCACGCCTGCGTTGGCCGGACTGCGCCCCCTAAACGGTGGCTTCACGCCGCCGTCCAGCCCCCTCCCGCCCAGCAATCACCTCTGCCTCAGAGGCAATCGCTAGGCAATGACGGCTGGCATGCCACGGCACACTGCGGTGCCGGCGTATGCGCAGTTCCGACCCAATCGCTGCCCTGCAATAAACTGCAGCGAGCAATCGGGTCGGAATGACCCCAATAGAAAAAAACTGGGCAAAGATAGACAGACATAGAGGTAGGAAAGCCCTGCTCGCAAGCTTACAATCTATAGGGAAGTAGGCATTGATACACAAGGATAGATGAAACCTGTTGCATAATGGTCCACCAGATTGCTAGGTTCTTAATGGGTTGTATCATATAGTCGCATTGTCAACAGTTATGGAGATAGCAGGTTGGCAACTACTCTTGGCTGGTGGGAAAATAATTAATTCTGTTTTGGAAATGTTGAGTTTGAGGTGGTGAGATGACATCCACGATGAAATGGCAGACAGGCATCCGGTCACACGAGCCAATACAGATGGTGATAAATCTGGGGGGATAGGTAGATTTAAGTATCATCAGCGTATAAATGATACTGAAATCCAAAGAAGCTGATTAGTTTACCAAGAGATGAGGTATAGATTGAGAACAGCAGAGGACCCAAGACTGACCCTTGCAGTACTCCAACTGATAGAGGTAGAGAAGAAGAGGTAGAATCAGAGAAGTGAACACTGAAAGAGCGATTAGATAGGTAGGATGAGAACCAAGTAAGGGCTGTGTCCTGAAGACCTAGGGATTGTAGTGTTTGTATGAGAAGAGAGTGGTCAACAGTGTCAAAAGCAGCAGAGAGATCTAGAAGAGTAAGTAGTGTGTAATGGCCTTTCGATCTAGCAGTGACTAGATCATTCACTACTTTGTTCAGTGTCGTCTCTGTGGAGTGTTGGGCACGAAAGCCTGACTGAAGTGGGTCCAATAGGTTGTGGGAGTTAAGAAAGTGTGTAAGGCGAGTGTAGGCAAGTCTCTCAAGTAGCTTGGAGGGACATGGTAGCTGAGAAATGGGACGGTAGTTAGAAAGTGTGTTTGGGTCAGAGTTGTGTTTTTTTAGAATGGGAGTAATCACTGCATGTTTAAACTGAGAAGAAAAGATACCAGTAGAGAGAGAGAGAGAGATTACAGATTTTAGTTAAGGTTGGGATAAGCACAGGAGACAACGTTTTAGTGACTTGTGAGGGTATAGGATCAAGAGGAGAGGTAGTGGAGCAGGAGGATGAAAAGAGTGTTGATACTTCATCTTCACTTGTGGGATCAAATGAAGAGAAAGTGCCAGAGGGTTCAGGTAGGGAATTGAGCAGGTCACTGGCTGAGTTAGAGCATACCATCCTTAAGGTACGGACCATGTCCAGCGATGCATCTCCCGCAGATAGGCCCGGTACCTGGAAAGCCAGGACTGCAATTCCTTCGTTAAGGTGAAATTTAGACACCACGTTGGGAAGATACCCAGATTTAGTTCTGAGAACCACTCTATCTGGATAAAAGATCAGAAATGGAAGACGACATAACAATGCCCCTAAATCTGACACTCTTTTAGCTGACGCCATGGCCAGTAGAAAAAGAACTTTAGCTATCAACCATTTGAGATCCACTTTATTAAGTGGTTCAAATGGGGCAACTTGAAGGGCCTTTAGGACTAAACTTAAGTCTCAAGGCACTGTAGGAGGAACAAAAGGAGGTTGGTTGTGCAGCATTCCCTGGAAAAAAAGTACGCACATCCTGTAAGTTGGCAATTTTCTTTTGGAACAGTCAGTGCTGACACTTGCACTCTCAAGGAAGCCACCTTCAAACCATTATCCATTCCTGCCTGAAGGAATGCTAAGACCCTGGAAACTCTGAAAGACCTAGGGTCCATCTTCCGTTCACTGCACCAATGAATATAGGTTTGCCATATTTGGTGATAAATTCGAGTTGAGGAAGGTTTCCTTGCTCTGGGCATTGTTTGAATTACCTGTTGTGAGAATCCTCTTGACTTCAGGATAGAGGTCTCAAGAGCCACGCCGTCAAAGATGGTCGATCCATATGTCAGTGATAACAAGGACCCTGCATCAGTAAATCTGGACGTTGAGGGAGCAGGAATCATCCATCAACATTCTCTGCAGAACTGTGTACCAATGTCTTCTGGGCCAAGCTGGAGCTAAGATTATCACAGCACCCTTTCCTTGCTTTATCTTTCTCACCACCCTGGGTAATAAGGTGATTGGAGGAAACACATAGGCCAGATGAAAGTCCCATCTCACCAACAGGGCATCCACAAAGATCGCTCTGGTGTCCTTTGATCTTGACCCATATGCGAGAACTTTGTTGTTCTGATGGGACGCCATGAGATCTATCTCTGGCAACCCCCACTTGTCGACTAGAGTCTGAAAGACCTCCGGCTGTAGAGCCCATTCACTTGCCCGAATGGCATGTCGACTGAGAAAATCCGCTTCCCAGTTTAGGACTCCCGGAACGAACACTGCGGACAAGGCTGGATAATGAAGTTCTGCCCACTTTAGTGTGTGACTTACCTCCTTCATAGCTTTTTGGATGCGAGTTCCTCCCTGATGGTTGAGGTATGCTACTGCCGTCGCATTGTCCGAGCGGATCTGAACTAGTTTCCCCCCGAAGGATGTCCTTTGCTTGAATCAGTCCCATGTATATGGCCCGAAGTTCCAATATATTTATTGTCAGGCAACCTTCTTCCTTGGTCCATTGCTCCTGGAAACAAAACCTTCCTGGCACTGCTCCCCAGCCCTGGAGACTGGCATTGATATCCAAAAGGGTCTCCCTTTGTCCAGATGGGATGTCTGTAGCCACCAGGCTAACGACCTCCTTACTTCCACCGTCAGGACCATAATCTGCGTTTTTATCATCTGGTGAAACCCATTCCATTTGGCAAGGCTCAGATGCTGCAGAGGCCATGAGTGGAACTGAGCATACTCCACCATGTCGAATGTTGACACCATCAATTCCATCACACACATTGCTACGTGAATGGATACCCTTTGACTGTGTAGCAGCTCCTGAATCCTTGACTGAACTTTGGCTGTCTTGTTCAGAGATAAAAATACTCTTTGAAGGCTTGAATCCAGTACAGCCCCCAGTGAGTCATCCGCTGTGATGGAACCAGTTACGATATTGCCCAATTTATGAGCCACCCGTGCTTCTGCAGACACGTTATTGTCTGTTGCAGATGACACAGGAGCAATTCCTGAGACTGTGCAAGGATTAAAAGATATGGTATGGAAAAATTCTTATCTCCTGCTGGTGGAGATACGCTGCCATTACCACCATAATCTTGGTAAATACTCTGGGGGCTGTGGCTAACCCAAAGGTAGGGCCTGAAACTGAAAATGCTGTTGGAGGATAGTGAACCTGAGATAGCACTGATGGGACAGTGCTATAGGAACATGTTGGTAAGCATCCTGGATATCCAGGGATACCATATAATCCCCTGGCTCCATGGCCAAAATGATGGAACATATTTATTGGTAGATGCTCAATTAGCTTAGTGATATCATTCAGGTGCTCGAAAGGGAGGGGTATTTCAGAGCAAGAAAAAAAGGCATTTGGTTTCCCCCAGCACCCTGAATGATAACAGTAACCAGATATAAATCCCACATAATAATAGAATTCAGAGATCTTCGTTACACATATTTGCGCAAATGTGTGGTTAAGCTCCAAAGCCGCATCAAGGCGTCTCCGTATATTTGGGGTCCCTAGCACTATATCTAGGTGCAGGGTGTGGCACCCCAAAACACCAGCATAAGCCAGAAAGCCCAGCATAGCATACCAGTGAAAAAACTATAGTGTTAATAAATTAGTATTTAGGAAGCCGAAGCTATAGAGAGGGTGATACAAACATGAAATGTAATTAAAATAGATAAATAGTGTTAAAAAATGAATAAGTGAAAAGTGTTAATAGAATGTAAAGGTATGCCACACTAAAGCCATCCAGCTCAGCCAGTCCAGAGGCACCACACCTCACACCTCCAGGAGCCCAATCTGGGTCTAATATTAACCAGCAAGGAGCCACATGATAATGGCTCCTTACTACAAAATGATGGAACGTAAAGTCTCCATATGAAACCGAGGTACCCAAATGTACTTGTTCAGCACTTTGGGATTGAGTATGGGCCGGAATGACCCAGTTGGCTTCTGAACTAGCCGGAATGACCCAGTTGGCTTCTGAACTAGAAACAGGTTGGAGTAAAAACCCTGTCCTCATTGTGCAGGAGGAACTGCATTGATTACCCTTCAACAACTTCAATCTGCTGGCTATAACAGAAACCTGTCTCACACAATCTGACACAGCCTCCCCTGCAGCACTGGCACATGGTGGTCTCCACTTTACACACACCTCCAGGCCTGGTAACCATAAAGGAGGAGGAGTTGGACTTTTAGTTTCCCAATCTTTCGCATACACTGTTCTACCACAGGTTCCATCACTCACATTTACATAATTTGAAGTACATTCCATTAGGGTTTACTCTCCTTTCTCTCTGCGTGTTGCAGCTATCTACCGCCCACCTGGGCATCCCAAACAATTTCTGGAAGATCTTTCTGCCTGGCTCCCTCACTTCCTATCCTCTGACATCTCCACCATTATCATGGGTGACTTCAATATTACTATTGATTGTCCAAAATCTGCTGCTCGCGCCTCCAAACTACTCTCACTAACCTCCTCTCTTGGCCTCTCCCAATGGACTGACTCCTCTACTCATCAGGAGAGCCACTGCCTTGATCTAGTATTCACCAGACTATGCTCCATCTCTGAACTCACTAACACTCCTTTCCCCCTCTCAGATCACAACCTTATTACCTGCATGCTCTCCTCTGTTAATCCAAACCCTGTGTTGCTGAAGTCCTCCAATCTTCCTCAAAACCGCAGAAATATTAACACAATTAATCCTCAAGAACTTTCCACTTCACTCCAACAACTGCTTTCACCTATTTCTGCATTCACCTCTCCTGAGATGGCTGTATCACACCTGAACAAGACTCTAGAACTAGCCCTTGATGAAGTGGCTCCAGCTACCCATCACACTCCATGTAGGCCTAGATGTCAACCATGGCACTCCAAATTAACAAGACAATTACAAAAACTCACGAAATCTTGAACGTCAGTGGTGTAAATCTCGTATTTCAAGTGACTTCCTCACATATAAGACTGTCTACCACTCTTATAGAAATGCCCTGGACACTGCCAAACAAACATATTTCCAAACTCTTATCTCTGCTCAAGCCTCTAACCCAAAATGACTCTTTAATACATTGAAATCACTTCTGAATCCTCCCTCACCTACCCCACCAGCCACTATCAAGGCACAGGATCTTGCTTCCTACTTCAAGGAGAAGATTGATAAGATCCGAGATGAAATGGTATGCTCTTCGGCAGCCAGTGACCTGCTCCGTTCTTTACCTGAACCCTCTGGCACTCTCTCTTCATTTGATCCCACAAATGAAGATGAAGTATCATCACTCTTCTCATCCTGCTTCTCTACTACCTCTCCTCTTGATCCTTTACCCTCACAAATAAGTAAAGGTCTGTCTCTGGTGCTCATCCCTACCTTAACTAACATCTGTAATCTCTCTCTCTCTCTCTCTCTCTCTCTCTCTCTCTCTACTGGTATTTTTCCTTCACTCTTCAAGCATGCAGTGATTATTCCCATTTAAAAAAAACAAAATTCTGACCCTAATGCTCTCTCAAACTGCCGCCCTATCTCTCAGCTCCCTTGTCTCTCTAAGCTACTTGAGAGACTTGCCTACACTCGACTCACACACTTTCTTAACTCATACACTTTATTGGACCCACTTCAGTCAGGCTTCCGTTCCCAACACTCCAAAGAAAGAGGCCATTACTCACTCTAATCCACGCTCTCATTATCTCCCGCATTGATTATTGCAATAGTCTCCTAACTGGTCTTCCCAAAACGAGACTCTCACCACTACAATCCATTCTGAATGCAGCGGCGAGGCTAATCTTCCTTGCTAGACGTTCATCGTCTGCAGATCCACTCTGTCAGTATTCTGTATTCTACCACATTCAATATAAAATACTTTTACTCACACACAAGGCCATTAACCAAACTACACCAACGTACATCACTTTGCTTATCTCAAAATATCTCCCAACCTGACCTCTTCGCTCTTCACAAGACCTGCGTCGCTCATCCACACTCATTACTCGCTCCCACTCATGATTGCAAGACTTTCATCAGGCTGCACCCACTCTGTGGAATGCCCTACCACGCACAATAAGACTCTCCTCCAGTCTCCAAACCTTCAAGCGTTCCCTGAAAACTCCCCTCTTTAGGCAAGCATATCAAATTCCAGAACCGCCCACATAACTTTCATAAACCTTCCTATCAAATTGCATCCACTCTGTATAGTCCACACATATGCTCACATGTTTTCTCATTCTTCACTTCCCCTTCCTCTTGAACCCGGTTCATCATTGCTGTATGACCATATCATACAGCCCACCAAGAACCTTTGCAATCTGGGGGACAACTATTCAATAGATAGCACCTTTCCTTGTGTATGCATGCCTATTTCCTCATAGATTGTAAGCTTGCGAGCAGGGCCTTCCTACCTCTATGACTGTTTGTTATCACCCAGTTTGTTATACCATTGTTATTTCCAATTGTAAAGCGCAACGGAATTTGCTGCGCTATATAAGAAACTGTTAATAAATAAATAAATAATTACCCCTGACTGAAGCAATTTCGGAACTGCATCTTGCAAAGTCCTGGCCTTTGTCTCTACCTGAGACGGGCTGGTACAAAAATCCTTCGAGGGGGGTGTTTCTTGAAGGCAAAAGCATAACCTAGAGATACCGCTTCTTGCACCCAGGCATCTGTTGTAGACTGCTGCCAGATCTGAGCAAATGCCAGACAGGACAAATTGAAATTTAAGACTCTAACTCCAGTAGCTAGTCATTTTCTACAATTTCATAATGGGATCCCAAAGGGCCTCCAGGCCTTTGGCATGAGGCACTTCGAATCAAATATTCGAGGGGGGGATATAGATGGAGATCTTCTCAGATTTGAGAGCAAAATTATATTTCTGAGGGGCTGTCAATATCCAAAAGGACTAAACGAAAATAACAGTTACCTACCCTTCTTATAAAAGTAGGAACTACGTTGAGCACATTGCCATATCACACCATCTGTATTATACTTACCCATGGAGCTTACCTGTATGCATATTCAAGATTACCCGGAACCCTCCATACGAGAGTGGTATTTATTCATTCCTACTATCTATCTGTAGGCATATTTAATCCTGACCCCATGTGTGCATATAAGAAGTCACACTAGATAGTACTTTAGAGGTCAAATTATCATGAGATGGGATACATATACAATTTCTAAAGATGATGAAATGGTTCTCTATCTTGAAACACTCACCCATTCACCCATAGATGTATCAGAAAGACAATTGGATACATCACAGAAATTTGAAGGATTTTGACAAGTTACGTATTTGAGGAGGAAGGATGAGAGGATTGCTTAAGGAAATAAAAAGTGTATCTTACATCTTTACTGTATATTATTAATCTGGTATAACACACTAACATTTATTCTTTTTATTTAAAAGACAATAAGGGAACTGCAAGCATTTATAATCCATTATATAATAGGAGTAGAGACCCTGTTCAGAGTAACCCTAAGGATATCAAAATCATTACTCAATACATAATTATACACAATATAATTCATCCATAATATATTTTCCCATCTAATTTCACTTTATTCACACGTTTCCCACACATATATGGTGTGGGCAAGATGCACACCCCATATTCTTCTATATCTTTCACTTTATTTATTTTCTCACTTTTCACGGCTCACTATTTCACTCATCACATTATTATATTTTTTCATCTTCCCATCACTCCACATATTTTGTCATATATTATTATGTCCATATCACATTTTTAATATATCACAGAAGATTCACTTTATTTATTATAAATATTATTCACACATATCACACAAGCACATTTATGAGGTACCAACCCCGCTAAGTATTTATTATATCCAATTACACACATTTCATTCACATTATACCAGTACATTCATGTGACGTTAATATGGACTGAGCATCAGTCTTTAATATGTAACAATTGAAAATTATATCCATAGGTGTCCTTTTCCATTCCTCTTCTCCTCTTTTCTCTTTTTGGTATATCAGATTAATTATGGGAACTTACATATCACAGTATACAATGTTTGACATCTCTCAAAGTAAGGAATAAAAAAACGTTTCCATTATTATTATAAATTTGTAATGTCCACCCACAAACACATGACATTTACGGTGCCGAAAACTTGAACTAAATTGTGGGGTGCTAGTGTGAATCAGGTTCGGGTGATCAGAGCGGCAGACCTGCTTTACCTCTCAGACACAATGACAACACAAACATAATATAGTATCCAACTCCATTTTATTATCCTAACAAAATTTACAAGAGGCTGGTAAACAGGGAACTGGCGCACAATTGAAGCAGGCTGGTTATGGCTTCTAAATAACAGTCTCAGGTAACCAGCGTTAGCAATACAGGTAGCAGGTAAGCAAGTAACTGGTGCACAATTGAAGCAGGCTGGTTATGGCTTCTAAATAATAGTCTCAGGTAACCAGCGTCAGAAATACAGGTAGCAGGTAAGCAGGAACTTGTGCACGATTAAAGCAGGCTGGTTATGGCTATTAAACGACAGTCTCAGGTAACCAGTGTTAGCAATACAGGTAGCAGGTAAGCAGGAACTTGTGCACAATTAAAGCAGGCTGGTTATGGCTACTAAACAACAGTCTCAGGTAACCAGCGTCAGCAATACAGGTAGCAGGTAAGCAGGAACTTGTGCACGATTAAAGCAGGCTGGTTATGGCTATTAAACGACAGTCTCAGGTAACCAGCGTTAGCAATACAAGTAGCAGGTAAGCAGGAACTTGTGCACGATTAAAGCAGGCTGGTTATGGCTACTAAACAACAGTCTCAGGTAACCAGCGTCAGCAATACAGGTAGCAGGTAAGCAGGAACTTGTGCACGATTAAAGCAGGCTGGTTATGGCTATTAAACGACAGTCTCAGGTAACCAGCGTTAGCAATACAAGTAGCAGGTAAGCAGGTAACTTGTGCACAAATAAAGCAGATAAATGCATTAACATTAGCTTTCACACTGCTGGGCGGAGCTTGCATAAAAAGAACTATCAGTACCAGCATTCCTTAATAGCAGACAAATGCATTAACATTAGCTTTCACACTGCTGGGCGGAGCTTGCATAAAAAGAACTATCAGTACCAGCATTCCTTAATAGCAGATAAATGCATTAACATTAGCTTTCACACTGCTGGGCGGAGCTTGCATAAAAAGAACTATCAGTACCAGCATTCCTTAATAGCAGATAAATGCATTAACATTAGCTTTTACACTGCTGGGCGGAGCTTGCATAAAAAAGAACTATCAGTATCAGCAATCCTTAATAGCGGATAAATGCATTAACATTAGCTTTTACACTGCTGGGCGGAGCTTGCATAAGAAGAACTATCAGTACCAGCATTCCTTAATAGCAGATAAATACATTCACAAATATATAAGGGCAGTCTACCCCCTTTTACAACATTCCAAAACAAATATGCGGGGCACAGCACTAGTGGGGAGCCTCTTCCCCTGGAATACAATATATTGCCCCCAGTTTACAGAGTCTTTGCAGCAGAAGGGGTTAAGCCGGGCACATACAAATGAGGGGAGCGCAACCCCTAATTATCTAAACTTGCGGGGGTACTGTGATGAGGGGAGCCCACCCCTTTTTATTATTAATTGTCTCACCGGGGCACTCATGAAGGGCAACCTACCCACTTAGTAAATATGTTCCCCAAATGCAGAGTTCATGCAGCGGAAGGGGTTAAATACCGGACACAGGGGATCTTAGGGGTGTCTACACCCTTTTTTAAATACTATGTCCCCTATTAGCAGAGTTTTTGCAGCGGAGGGCACAACAGGGGCAGAGTAGGGCAGCGAAGGGCGATCAGGGTCTCACCACCTGCTGCGGCGCTTCTGCCACCTCCGATGCTCCGCTTCTTCATTCCTTCTGCCGGCGATGTCCTCTTCTGCTCCGGTCCCCACTGTCCTCTCACTAATCTCGCTCTGCTCCTGTGCAGCAGGCTCCGGTCCGCGCCATCATCTCCCAGTGAGGTCTTCTTAGTCTCCGGTCGCGACGCCCCAGGGGTCTTTTTCCCGCTTCCTCCAGTCTGCGCCGTCACATCTCAGCAACCAGGGGTCTTCGCCACGGGTCTTCTGTCCCGGGGTCGTCCTCTGCGGTGCTTGTGCGCCCGGTGTCCACCAGGCGGGTCCCGCGCCTTCTGGAAGCAGCAGCCTGGGAAGTCCTTAAGGGGGGCCATTTCTCCACCCGCTCCTCTTCACGCAGGATCCGCACCGGACTTCTCCTTGTCCCCACGATCCGCTCTAGACAGGCAGGCAGCGGCGTAGACGGCTCCATTTCCTCACTCCGGACCAGGTCTCCTGCTCTGCTCCAGTCTCTCGGCAGCGGCGGCTCTTCTCCGCACTCCATCGCCGATGGCCCTGACGCGGCCAGCTCTTCCCCTCTGCAGCAGGGTCTCCAGTCGTCTTCAGCGCCGACGATCTCCATGGCGTGGCAGGCGGCTCCTCTTCTTCCCCAGGCAGGTCATCACGTCAAATCCCGGTGGCGGCTGAGCTGGGCAACAGGCTCACTTGAGCAGAGGCTCCTCACTTCAGGCTCCCGGATACTACATGGCTCCACTTCCCCAGGTACACTTTCCCATCCTCCAGGGTCTCTCTCTCTCCTGTGCTGTGAGGCTTCTTTTAAGGGTACTGGTGCTCCTCCACCTCCCCTCTCCTCTATGATGACTGGCTCCCGGGGCCCCAGCAACAGACCACCCCCTGGTCACTCTGCCCTACAACCCAGGGGACCCAATCAGCTGGGGACCTGTTTCCCGGACTTTTTATGTTGCTGGGTAAGAGTTGACAGGACCAGAGAATTGGCGGCAAAATCCCTGTCTCAATCTGACAGGGAACATCACAGTTCAGCCCACGATCTACTCTGGGACTTGTAGTTCCACAATGTAAACATAACAAAAAAAAAATCACAAGGGGATCCCCATGGTGCCATAGCTTCAGGGTATTACATTCTACCCCCTAAAATTATACGTGTCCTCACGTATACACCTTAACACTATACATCGGTTAACATAAGCCTTGAACTGGGTACAGCTCTGTGGGCAAACAAGTCATTGTGTCTGGAGCACAGGCCCGCCTGCGATTCTCTGATCCTGTTCGTGACGCCAAATTTTATGTAATGTCCACCCACAAACACATGACATTTACGGTGCCGAAAACTTGAACTAAATTGTGGGGTGCTAGTGTGAATCAGGTTCGGGTGATCAGAGCGGCAGACCTGCTTTACCTCTCAGACACAATGACAACACAAACATAATATAGTATCCAACTCCATTTTATTATCCTAACAAAATTTACAAGAGGCAGGTAAACAGGGAACTGGCGCACAATTGAAGCAGGCTGGTTATGGCTTCTAAATAACAGTCTCAGGTAACCAGCGTTAGCAATACAGGTAGCAGGTAAGCAAGTAACTGGTGCACAATTGAAGCAGGCTGGTTATGGCTTCTAAATAATAGTCTCAGGTAACCAGCGTCAGAAATACAGGTAGCAGGTAAGCAGGAACTTGTGCACGATTAAAGCAGGCTGGTTATGGCTATTAAACGACAGTCTCAGGTAACCAGTGTTAGCAATACAGGTAGCAGGTAAGCAGGAACTTGTGCACAATTAAAGCAGGCTGGTTATGGCTACTAAACAACAGTCTCAGGTAACCAGCGTCAGCAATACAGGTAGCAGGTAAGCAGGAACTTGTGCACGATTAAAGCAGGCTGGTTATGGCTATTAAACGACAGTCTCAGGTAACCAGCGTTAGCAATACAAGTAGCAGGTAAGCAGGAACTTGTGCACGATTAAAGCAGGCTGGTTATGGCTACTAAACAACAGTCTCAGGTAACCAGCGTCAGCAATACAGGTAGCAGGTAAGCAGGAACTTGTGCACGATTAAAGCAGGCTGGTTATGGCTATTAAACGACAGTCTCAGGTAACCAGCGTTAGCAATACAAGTAGCAGGTAAGCAGGTAACTTGTGCACAAATAAAGCAGATAAATGCATTAACATTAGCTTTCACACTGCTGGGCGGAGCTTGCATAAAAAGAACTATCAGTACCAGCATTCCTTAATAGCAGACAAATGCATTAACATTAGCTTTCACACTGCTGGGCGGAGCTTGCATAAAAAGAACTATCAGTACCAGCATTCCTTAATAGCAGATAAATGCATTAACATTAGCTTTTACACTGCTGGGCGGAGCTTGCATAAAAAAGAACTATCAGTATCAGCAATCCTTAATAGCGGATAAATGCATTAACATTAGCTTTTACACTGCTGGGCGGAGCTTGCATAAGAAGAACTATCAGTACCAGCATTCCTTAATAGCAGATAAATACATTCACAAATATATAAGGGCAGTCTACCCCCTTTTACAACATTCCAAAACAAATATGCGGGGCACAGCACTAGTGGGGAGCCTCTTCCCCTGGAATACAATATATTGCCCCCAGTTTACAGAGTCTTTGCAGCAGAAGGGGTTAAGCCGGGCACATACAAATGAGGGGAGCGCAACCCCTAATTATCTAAACTTGCGGGGGTACTGTGATGAGGGGAGCCCACCCCTTTTTATTATTAATTGTCTCACCGGGGCACTCATGAAGGGCAACCTACCCACTTAGTAAATATGTTCCCCAAATGCAGAGTTCATGCAGCGGAAGGGGTTAAATACCGGACACAGGGGATCTTAGGGGTGTCTACACCCTTTTTTAAATACTATGTCCCCTATTAGCAGAGTTTTTGCAGCGGAGGGCACAACAGGGGCAGAGTAGGGCAGCGAAGGGCGATCAGGGTCTCACCACCTGCTGCGGCGCTTCTGCCACCTCCGATGCTCCGCTTCTTCATTCCTTCTGCCGGCGATGTCCTCTTCTGCTCCGGTCCCCACTGTCCTCTCACTAATCTCGCTCTGCTCCTGTGCAGCAGGCTCCGGTCCGCGCCATCATCTCCCAGTGAGGTCTTCTTAGTCTCCGGTCGCGACGCCCCAGGGGTCTTTTTCCCGCTTCCTCCAGTCTGCGCCGTCACATCTCAGCAACCAGGGGTCTTCGCCACGGGTCTTCTGTCCCGGGGTCGTCCTCTGCGGTGCTTGTGCGCCCGGTGTCCACCAGGCGGGTCCCGCGCCTTCTGGAAGCAGCAGCCTGGGAAGTCCTTAAGGGGGGCCATTTCTCCACCCGCTCCTCTTCACGCAGGATCCGCACCGGACTTCTCCTTGTCCCCACGATCCGCTCTAGACAGGCAGGCAGCGGCGTAGACGGCTCCATTTCCTCACTCCGGACCAGGTCTCCTGCTCTGCTCCAGTCTCTCGGCAGCGGCGGCTCTTCTCCGCACTCCATCGCCGCTGGCCCTGACGCGGCCAGCTCTTCCCCTCTGCAGCAGGGTCTCCAGTCGTCTTCAGCGCCGACGATCTCCATGGCGTGGCAGGCGGCTCCTCTTCTTCCCCAGGCAGGTCATCACGTCAAATCCCGGTGGCGGCTGAGCTGGGCAACAGGCTCACTTGAGCAGAGGCTCCTCACTTCAGGCTCCCGGATACTACATGGCTCCACTTCCCCAGGTACACTTTCCCATCCTCCAGGGTCTCTCTCTCTCCTGTGCTGTGAGGCTTCTTTTAAGGGTACTGGTGCTCCTCCACCTCCCCTCTCCTCTATGATGACTGGCTCCCGGGGCCCCAGCAACAGACCACCCCCTGGTCACTCTGCCCTACAACCCAGGGGACCCAATCAGCTGGGGACCTGTTTCCCGGACTTTTTATGTTGCTGGGTAAGAGTTGACAGGACCAGAGAATTGGCGGCAAAATCCCTGTCTCAATCTGACAGGGAACATCACAGTTCAGCCCACGATCTACTCTGGGACTTGTAGTTCCACAATGTAAACATAACAAAAAAAAATCACAAGGGGATCCCCATGGTGCCATAGCTTCAGGGTATTACAAATTCTCTCAAGAAGTTCGGCTAAGTACCTAAGCAGTATATCTTTAAACTCATGGCAGGAGATTATTATCATTTCCGTCCGGGTTTTTCTGAAGCAATAAGCACTTTATTAGGTACCCATATGTTTAGTGTAAGTAGTTATGTATCCTGAATCACGGTGTCAGTATGAGTACGGGGCAGAGATGACGTGTCATGTGATCACGTGACACGTCACTTTGATTTGAAATGATTGGTTGATCTTCCCTTTATAGCCATCCTCGTTAGGACAATCGTGTTTGCCCTGAGGAAGCTGATGTGAAACGTGCACGTTGGGTGGCGTTTCAGAGTGGCATGAATTTGCCTGCTATATTCACTGCAAAAATGTTGAAATCACTTGTTTAAATGTAATATAGCTAATGGATACATGAAATAGGAATAGGATCACTCGTATTGATGGACTAATATTTTAGCTAGATAAGGAGGGAGTTGAGGGAGCCATTAAGAGAGCCACATGAGTATGTAGCAGGAAAATGTGTATGGACAACGCTAGCAATGAACTTTTGTGAACCAACACGATAGGCGTCACATACGTATCAGCAGCCGCTATAGTGAGGTGCTGACTAATTAAGAGAGCCATATGATTGTGTAGCAGGATGAATGTGTATAGACACCATTAGTAATGAGCCTTTGATAACTAACATATAGGCGCCACATACGTATTAACATCCGTTATAGGGAGGTGCTGATGGCGTTTTAAAACACACTTTGCGAA
Organism: Pseudophryne corroboree; assembly: GCF_028390025.1. Lineage (NCBI taxonomy): Eukaryota > Metazoa > Chordata > Amphibia > Anura > Myobatrachidae > Pseudophryne > Pseudophryne corroboree. Next base: position 809,812,224 of record NC_086447.1, read on the forward strand.
AGCACTGATACTCTTAGTATTGAATTCGGGGGAATCAGTATAGATCACACTCACAATTAAAACAGCTGTTGCAGTGATACGCTGATGGTGGTTAAACTACAACACTCGCAATAGAAAAAGTACTGATCCTCTTAGTATTGAATTTGGGGGAATCAGTATAGATCACATTTACAATCAAAACAGCTGTTGCAGTGATACGCTGATGATGGTTAAACTACAACACTTGCAATAGAAAAAGTACTGATTCTCTTAGTATTGAATTCAGGGGAATCGATATAGATCACACTTACAATTAAAACAGCTGTTGCAGTGATACGCTGATGGTGATTAAACTATATACGGCTGTATGAACGTATGCAGTAATAATACATCACATATGTCTCAGTGGCCTTGTGCCTCTATTCTGTGAGAAACATATGAGAGATTAATTATAATATCAACATTGCATGCCAAATGAGACAGTATATGTATGCATTGACAGTTACATACCATTAATTAGTCACCTCCGGCATGAGATAATGGAGATTTAAACATATACACAATAGAAGCGACTGTATGAAAACATGCACTGACACTCATAGTGAATCAGTACAACATCGGCTACACTCGCATTAAATCACTGCTGTAGAGACACGTTAGCCGTGATTCAATTTTGTATACAATAGAAGTAGCCGTACGAATGAACAAACAGAGACATTATTTATTATATAGGTCTCAGTGATCCTTTGCCTCTACATGTTGTGATATCTTTTGAGATACATAAGAGAAATTTATTATACCACCAATACTGCACTACATACATGGCACATGATAATAACACGACATACGTGTAAAACTACAGTCACATGATACAAAATATTGTGGTAACTCCTTATTCTCAACGGCCCCTTGCTTATAACATAGTGGGATAAAACTGTCAATGACACACGTGTGATGCTGAATATAAGCATATTATATATTAATTTATCCCACTATATTTACGAATCTCCTCACTATAGAAGAGAAGTAAATAGTTACAGTGCTGTGTCAATTTAAAAGGGGATCGCAACATTGTATGGTCCAACTTGTTACAGTGTTTTTTCCTCAATAATTCAGCCTGGTAATACGAACAGGCAAGCAATAATTTTGTATGAGAAATCACAGGACGGGGGTATTAGATAAATGGCACTGCATTAAAAGTGCATTATATTACGGGATACCTTTTCTGTAATAAATCAATAGGGTGGAAAGGAGACCTGAATGTACTATACCCAAATTAAGGTTAGATAGGGATACAGGGAACCCTCCATTCCACACAAGCCTTCTTTTAGGTCCCCTGCTTAGTGACATACTATTTAAAAAATCATAACAATTTGTTGGACATATGTTTACATTGGAAATTTTCAGACTGCTACGAGTGGTCCGGATCCTTAGAATAATAATATTACCATAAATGGAAACAAAACAAGTGACACACAGTGAATATTTTTAATAGATATAACATCTTTTATTAATAAAATATCTTTCCATATATATTTCACATCAATTTTAATTGATTACTATTAAAAGTTATATTTTAGATTAAATCATCTTTTTCTCCTTTTGTGCGCCAACCAAGAGACAATCTTTCCTATTTCTTTTGTGTCTTCAATCTTATTGTCTATGGCGGCACCCCCAACATATGATAGTGAATTAACACGACAATACATGTATTAATGGGGTTCATACTATATTAGAGAGAACACATGTTGACCTTTTGACTGGTGCAGAAGTTTTCCCCTCTCCCTTTGCCCCTTTTTTGTCAAAACTATTGAACAAGTTGGTTACCCAACCTTTCAATCTTCTAGCACAGCAAAACAGCAATAAAAGCATCAGATTGTAAGACAATTATATAAGATTTAATAAACACGATCAAGACCCTCTATCAAGGATGGCGACATTTAATCTAACTAAAGACCTGGATGACAGATGAGATAGACTTATCACTGGGGTAGATATGTTAATGAATGAGGACGTAATATCAAATGACCCACTACATAGGGACTGGACAGAGGATCTCTATATATTAAAACAGACTCTGATCAAACAGAGCAAAACGTGGTGGAACAAAACTACATTTGACAACTACCTTAAGAATAATGTAACCCCACGTGGCTTAAGACCAAGGGTTTTTCCGGCCTTTGAACTGGCCAACTTGGATTTACAAAAAGAATGGGAAACTGTTCTCACACAGTGTTTGAAAGAACTAATTAGGATTCTCATCAAACATGATGAGATCCTACTCAATAAGTATACACAAGAGATTACAGCTTTGGGGGATAAGTTGAAGAGGTTTGAAACAGTGGAAAAATTCCAGACAACATATAACAAATACAAAAAAGAGATCGAGGAAGTGGAGAAAGTTATCATCGAGAGAAAACGTAGGAAACTACATAGGGATATAACAGATTTTGCACAAAATAGAGCATACAAATGGAAATCCAATGCAGTAAGAGAAAGAACAAACAGTGTATCGAATTACACAACCTCTGATGTTGATTCATCAGAAGGGGAAGGTACTATTAGTATGTTCAATAAAGAACGTGGTAGATATCATTTTTTAGAGAGAACTCCGAAGGAACTCCGGGAGGGTATTGGTCGAGGAAACATAAGATCAGGAGGGGGAAGGGGAGAAAGAAGAAAGCGAGATATGCGGGACTGGAGAGAAGAACCCAGGGAACAGAGAAAATACAGGAAGTAACAGCTGATGATTTACGCATTATTAACCTGACAGAGAGAATATTAACACCCAATCAGATCTCTCTCTATCCAAAGGTCTCTCCTTCTCCCCCGTGACTAAGCCTGATCGTTTTGAGTGTGAGAAGGATCTTCACCTCTTTACTCGCAAAATATTATTAAAGAAATTCTTTAAGTACAGGGATTCTTTCCCTGGACAAAGTAATCCCTCACAGGAGTCCACATCTACCACGATATTATCTGCTGAAGATCAATCCATACTAAGATGTTGGAAGAACCGCATACTGAAAATGAAACAGATTCTCATGAATTACAGCCTTATGATGCATCCAAAATTAAAAAGAAATCAACTTTCTTTCCGGATGTTAAAATCTGCCCGCCAGTCAAAGTATATCTAGACTTGGTATCTAAAGATTTAGATAAGTTGTTTGAAGAACACAATTTCCATCAAGTGCGGAATGATAATCTCACAAGGGATGTAAGATCTGCCCTAAAAGACATTTCCGAGTGGCAGGATACCATTATCAAACCCTCGGACAAGGGGGGTAATGTGGTCCTATGGCCCAGAACTCTTTATGTAAAGGAACTGAACAAGCAATTGAGAGATTGCTCTTGTTACAAACCTCTGACCTTCAACCCAACATCAAATTTTCAGATTCAGTATAACAACATTATCACACAGGCATTAACTCAGGGTATTATTTCTAAGAAAGACTTTGAATTTTTGCAGACAGAGAAACCCACAGTTCCAACCCTATACCTACTCCCCAAAGTTCACAAGGACGAGGTTAATCCACCTGGGAGACCGATTGTCTCTGGCATGGGAAGTTTGACTGAAAAGGCTAGTATTTATGTGGACCAGTACTTACAACACTTTGTCTTGGCCTTACCTTCCTATGTCAGGGACACTATGGATGTTCTTAATCGAATTCAGAACATCACTGTGACCCCGGGTACCTGGCTAGCGACATATGATGTCGAGAGCCTGTATACCAGCATAGATCACATGAAAGGTACAGTGCAATCAAATTTTTTCTTGACATGAACATACAACATGAGTTGAATGCATTCCTCCTCTCCCTACTTGAGTTCATATTAACGAAAAATTACTTCACATGTAATGAACGATACTATCTCCAGGTTAGAGGCACAGCTATGGGGACGGCCTGTGCCCCCACGTATGCTGGCCTCTACCTGAGATGGTGGGAGAGGGAGATGGTCTTTCAGGATGACTATGCAAAATATACAGATCACATCCTTGGGTATCTCAGATACATAGATGACGTCCTCATCCTTTGGGATGGGGATCAGAATCTATTAGAAGAATTTATAATCATACTCAACACTAATGATCTGAACCTGAAACTCACAGGTGTAATGAGTCAAGAAACCATCAATTTTTTGGACCTCACTATAAATATAAATAGTGATGGCTCAATCTCTACTGATACTTTCAGGGGAAAAACGGCTACTAATAGTATTCTTCATGCTGATAGCTCACATTTGCCTACAACCATCAAAGGAATACCAAAAGGCGAATTATTACGCATCAAGAGGAATTGCTCAGAACCAACCAACTTTGCCATTAGAGAACAACAGCTGGTAGACAGGTTGAAACAGAGGGGATATAGTAATAGGGTCCTAAAAACAGCCAAACGTGACATTAAAACATATTCTAGAGAATCTTTACTCGTCCCTAAGGCCAAAATTGCAAAAGATGAGCCAGTTCGATTCATAGGCACCTTTAACAACAAATGGCGCGAAATAAATACCATCCTACAGAATCACTGGTCAGTACTAAAAACAGATGACGACTTGAATGAGATCTTACCGAATAAGGTCCAAATTAGTTGGAGAAGATCATGCAATTTGAAGGATCTTTTGGTGAGAAGCCATCTACCATCGTTAAAGAAACCCCTACATCAAAAGAAAGGATCCTTTTGCTGCAGATAATGCAGAGCTTGCCAATATATGATCCCCAAAACAGATTATAGGGACAAGTATGGCAGAAAATGGGGGATTAATAGCTACATTGATTGTATCACAACAGGGGTGGTATACGAATTGATATGCCCCTGCAATTTAATCTACATCGGAAAAACAATCAGGCCTTTAAAGGTAAGATTGTTGGAGCATATTGGCAGTATTAGGAATGCCAGACAGGACAAATTGAAATTTAAGACTCTAACTCCAGTAGCTAGTCATTTTCTACAATTTCATAATGGGATCCCAAAGGGCCTCCAGGCCTTTGGCATGAGGCACTTCGAATCAAATATTCGAGGGGGGGATATAGATGGAGATCTTCTCAGATTTGAGAGCAAAATGATATTTCTGATGGGCTGTCAATATCCAAAAGGACTAAACGAAAATAACAGTTACCTACCCTTCTTGTAAAAGTAGGAACTACATTGAGCACATTGCCATATCACACCATCTGTATTATACTTACCCGTGGAGTTTACCTGTATGCATATTCAAGATTACCCGGAACCCTCCATACGAGAGTGGTATTTATTCATTCCTACTATCTATCTGTAGGCATATTTAATCCTGACCCCATGTGTGCATATAAGAAGTCACACTAGATAGTACTTTAGAGGTCAAATTATCATGAGATGGGATACATATACAATTTCTAAAGATGATGAAATGGTTCTCTATCTTGAAACACTTACCCATTCACCCATAGATGTATCAGAAAGACAATTGGATACATCACAGAAATTTGAAGGATTTTGACAAGTTACGTATTTGAGGAGGAAGGATGAGAGGATTGCTTAAGGAATAAAAAGTGTATCTTACATCTTTACTGTATATTATTAATCTGGTATAACACACTAACATTTATTCTTTTTATTTAAAAGACAATAAGGGAACTGCAAGCATTTATAATCCATTATATAATAGGAGTAGAGACCCTGTTCAGAGTAACCCTAAGGATATCAAAATCATTACTCAATACATAATTATACTAGAGATGAGCGGGTTCGGTTCCTCGGAATCCGAACCCGCCCGAACTTCATTTTTTTTTACACGGGGCCGAGCGACTCGGATCTTCCCGCCTTGCTCGGTTAACCCGAGCGCGCCCGAACGTCATCATCCCGCTGTCGGATTCTCGCGAGGCTCGGATTCTATCGCGAGACTCGGATTCTATATAAGGAGCCGCGCGTCGCCGCCATTTTCACGCGTGCATTGAGATTCATAGGGAGAGGACGTGGCTGGCGTCCTCTCCGTTTATAGAGAAGAGAGTGAGACTACTAGAGAGAGACACAGTAGTAATTTTGGGGAGCATTAGGAGGAGTACTACTACTTGCTGAAGTGATAGATAGTGTGACGTGTATATCTGACTTGTGGGGGAGACACTGACAGTGGGGAGCAGTTAGAGTCTGAGAGCAGGACTCAGGAGTACATATAACGTACAGTGCACACTTTTGCTGCCAGAGTGCCACACTGCCATTGTGACCACACTGACCACCAGTATAATATATATTGTGATTGTCTGCTTAGGAGTACTACTTGCAAGTTGCTGATAGTGTGACCAGTGACCTGACCACCAGTTTAATAATCACCACCAGTTTAATATATATATAATATATATATATATATATATATATATATATATATATAATTGTATATAATATATATATAATATTGTATACCACCTACCCGTGTTTTTTTTTTTCCTTTCTTCTTTATACATACTACTATAGTAGCTTACTGTAGCAGTCTGCGGTGCTGCTGAGCTGACAGTGTCCAGCAGGTCCGTCATCAGTCATTACATAATAAATATATATACCTGTCCGGCTGCAGTACTAGCGATATTATATATATATATATATTGATTTCATCTCATTATCATCCAGTCTATATTAGCAGCAGACACAGTACGGTAGTCCACGGCTGTAGCTACCTCTGTGTCGGCAGTCGCTCGTCCATCCATAATTGTATACCACCGACCCGTGGTTTTTTTTTTTTTCATTCTTCTTTATACATACTACTATAGTAGCTTACTGTAGCAGTCTGCGGTGCTGCTGAGCTGACAGTGTCCAGCAGGTCCGTCATCAGTCATTACATAATAAATATATATACCTGTCCGGCTGCAGTACTAGTGATATTATATATATATATATTGATTTCATCTCATTATCATCAGTCTATATTAGCAGCAGACACAGTACGGTAGTCCACGGCTGTAGCTACCTCTGTGTCGGCAGTCGCTCGTCCATCCATAATTGTATACCACCTACCCGTGGTTTTTTTTTTTTCCTTTCTTCTTTATACATACTACTATAGTAGCTTACTGTAGCAGTCTGCGGTGCTGCTGAGCTGACAGTGTCCAGCAGGTCCGTCATCAGTCATTACATAATAAATATATATACCTGTCCGGCTGCAGTACTAGTGATATTATATATATATATATATATATATATATTGATTTCATCTCATTATCATCCAGTCTATATTAGCAGCAGACACAGTACGGTAGTCCACGGCTATAGCTACCTCTGTGTCGGCAGTCGCTCGTCCATCCATAATTGTATACCACCTACCCGTGGTTTTTTTTTTTCTTTCTTCTTTATACATACTACTATAGTAGCTTACTGTAGCAGTCTGCGGTGCTGCTGAGCTGACAGTGTCCAGCAGGTCCGTCATCAGTCATTACATAATAAATATATATACCTGTCCGGCTGCAGTACTAGTGATATTATATATATATATATTGATTTCATCTCATTATCATCCAGTCTATATTAGCAGCAGACACAGTACGGTAGTCCACGGCTGTAGCTACCTCTGTGTCGGCAGTCGCTCGTCCATCCATAATTGTATACCACCTACCCGTGGTTTTTTTTTTTTCCTTTCTTCTTTATACATACTACTATAGTAGCTTACTGTAGCAGTCTGCGGTGCTGCTGAGCTGACAGTGTCCAGCAGGTCCGTCATCAGTCATTACATAATAAATATATATACCTGTCCGGCTGCAGTACTAGTGATATTATATATATATATATATATATATATATTGATTTCATCTCATTATCATCCAGTCTATATTAGCAGCAGACACAGTACGGTAGTCCACGGCTATAGCTACCTCTGTGTCGGCAGTCGCTCGTCCATCCATAATTGTATACCACCTACCCGTGGTTTTTTTTTTTCTTTCTTCTTTATACATACTACTATAGTAGCTTACTGTAGCAGTCTGCGGTGCTGCTGAGCTGACAGTGTCCAGCAGGTCCGTCATCAGTCATTACATAATAAATATATATACCTGTCCGGCTGCAGTACTAGTGATATTATATATATATATATTGATTTCATCTCATTATCATCCAGTCTATATTAGCAGCAGACACAGTACGGTAGTCCACGGCTGTAGCTACCTCTGTGTCGGCAGTCGCTCGTCCATCCATAATTGTATACCACCTACCCGTGGTTTTTTTTTTTTTCATTCTTCTTTATACATACTACTATAGTAGCTTACTGTAGCAGTCTGCGGTGCTGCTGAGCTGACAGTGTCCAGCAGGTCCGTCATCAGTCATTACATAATAAATATATATACCTGTCCGGCTGCAGTACTAGCGATATTATATATATATATATATATATTGATTTCATCTCATTATAATCCAGTCTATATTAGCAGCAGACACAGTACGGTAGTCCACGGCTGTAGCTACCTCTGTGTCGGCAGTCGCTCGTCCATCAATAATTGTATACCACCTACCCGTGGTTTTTTTTTTTTCATTCTTCTTTATACATACTACTATAGTAGCTTACTGTAGCAGTCTGCGGTGCTGCTGAGCTGACAGTGTCCAGCAGGTCCGTCATCAGTCATTACATAATAAATATATATACCTGTCCGGCTACAGTACTAGTGATATTATATATATATATATTGATTTCATCTCATTATCATCCAGTCTATATTAGCAGCAGACACAGTACGGTAGTCCATGGCTGTAGCTACCTCTGTGTCGGCAGTCGCTCGTCCATCCATAATTGTATACCACCTACCCGTGGTTTTTTTTTTTTCTTTCTTCTTTATACATACTACTATAGTAGCTTACTGTAGCAGTCTGCGGTGCTGCTGAGCTGACAGTGTCCAGCAGGTCCGTCATCAGTCATTACATAATAAATATATATACCTGTCCGGCTGCAGTACTAGCGATATTATATATATATATATATATATTGATTTCATCTCATTATAATCCAGTCTATATTAGCAGCAGACACAGTACGGTAGTCCACGGCTGTAGCTACCTCTGTGTCGGCAGTCGCTCGTCCATCAATAATTGTATACCACCTACCCGTGGTTTTTTTTTTTTCATTCTTCTTTATACATACTACTATAGTAGCTTACTGTAGCAGTCTGCGGTGCTGCTGAGCTGACAGTGTCCAGCAGGTCCGTCATCAGTCATTACATAATAAATATATATACCTGTCCGGCTGCAGTACTAGTGATATTATATATATATATATTGATTTCATCTCATTATCATCCAGTCTATATTAGCAGCAGACACAGTACGGTAGTCCACGGCTGTAGCTACCTCTGTGTCGGCAGTCGCTCGTCCATCCATAATTGTATACCACCTACCCGTGTTTTTTTTTTTTTCATTCTTCTTTATACATACTACTATAGTAGCTTACTGTAGCAGTCTGCGGTGCTGCTGAGCTGACAGTGTCCAGCAGGTCCGTCATCAGTCATTACATAATAAATATATATACCTGTCCGGCTGCAGTACTAGTGATATTATATATATATATATATTGATTTCATCTCATTATCATCCAGTCTATATTAGCAGCAGACACAGTATGGTAGTCCACGGCTGTAGCTACCTCTGTGTCGGCAGTCGCTCGTCCATCCATAATTGTATACCACCTACCCGTGGTTTTTTTTTTTCCTTTCTTCTTTATACATACTACTATAGTAGCTTACTGTAGCAGTCTGCGGTGCTGCTGAGCTGACAGTGTCCAGCAGGTCCGTCATCAGTCATAACATAATAAATATATATACCTGTCCGGCTGCAGTACTAGTGATATTATATATATATATATTGATTTCATCTCATTATCATCCAGTCTATATTAGCAGCAGACACAGTACGGTAGTCCACGGCTGTAGCTACCTCTGTGTCGGCAGTCGCTCGTCCATCCATAATTGTATACCACCTACCCGTGGTTTTTTTTTTCTTTCTTCTTTATACATACTACTATAGTAGCTTACTGTAGCAGTCTGCGGTGCTGCTGAGCTGACAGTGTCCAGCAGGTCCGTCATCAGTCATTACATAATAAATATATATACCAGTCCGGCTGCAGTACTAGTGATATTATATATATATATATTGATTTCATCTCATTATCATCCAGTCTATATTAGCAGCAGACACAGTACGGTAGTCCACGGCTGTAGCTACCTCTGTGTCGGCAGTCGCTCGTCCATCCATAATTGTATACCACCTACCCGTGGTTTTTTTTTTTTTTCATTCTTCTTTATACATACTACTATAGTAGCTTACTGTAGCAGTCTGCGGTGCTGCTGAGCTGACAGTGTCCAGCAGGTCCGTCATCAGTCATTACATAATAAATATATATACCTGTCCGGATGCAGTACTAGTGATATTATATATATATATATATATTGATTTCATCTCATTATCATCCAGTCTATATTAGCAGCAGACACAGTACGGTAGTCCACGGCTGTAGCTACCTCTGTGTCGGCAGTCGCTCGTCCATCCATAATTGTATACCACCTACCCGTGTTTTTTTTTTTTTTCATTCTTCTTTATACATACTACTATAGTAGCTTACTGTAGCAGTCTGCGGTGCTGCTGAGCTGACAGTGTCCAGCAGGTCCGTCATCAGTCATTACATAATAAATATATATGCCTGTCCGGCTGCAGTACTAGTGATATTATATATATATATATTGATTTCATCTCATTATCATCCAGTCTATATTAGCAGCAGACACAGTATGGTAGTCCACGGCTGTAGCTACCTCTGTGTCGGCAGTCGCTCGTCCATCCATAATTGTATACCACCTACCCGTGGTTTTTTTTTTTCCTTTCTTCTTTATACATACTACTATAGTAGCTTACTGTAGCAGTCTGCGGTGCTGCTGAGCTGACAGTGTCCAGCAGGTCCGTCATCAGTCATTACATAATAAATATATATACCTGTCCGGCTGCAGTACTAGTGATATTATATATATATATATATATTGATTTCATCTCATTATCATCCAGTCTATATTAGCAGCAGACACAGTACGGTAGTCCACGGCTGTAGCTACCTCTGTGTCGGCAGTCGCTCGTCCATCCATAATTGTATACCACCTACCCGTGGTTTTTTTTTTCTTTCTTCTTTATACATACTACTATAGTAGCTTACTGTAGCAGTCTGCGGTGCTGCTGAGCTGACAGTGTCCAGCAGGTCCGTCATCAGTCATTACATAATAAATATATATACCTGTCCGGCTGCAGTACTAGTGATATTATATATATATATATTGATTTCATCTCATTATCATCCAGTCTATATTAGCAGCAGACACAGTACGGTAGTCCACGGCTGTAGCTACCTCTGTGTCGGCAGTCGCTCGTCCATCCATAATTGTATACCACCTACCCGTGGTTTTTTTTTTTTTTTCATTCTTCTTTATACATACTACTATAGTAGCTTACTGTAGCAGTCTGCGGTGCTGCTGAGCTGACAGTGTCCAGCAGGTCCGTCATCAGTCATTACATAATAAATATATATACCTGTCCGGCTGCAGTAATAGTGATATTATATATATATATTGATTTCATCTCATTATCATCCAGTCTATATTAGCAGCAGACACAGTATGGTAGTCCACGGCTGTAGCTACCTCTGTGTCGGCAGTCGCTCGTCCATCCATAATTGTATACCACCTACCCGTGGTTTTGTTTTTTTCATTCTTCTTTATATATACTACTATAGTAGCTTACTGTAGCAGTCTGCGGTGCTGCTGAGCTGACAGTGTCCAGCAGGTCCGTCATCAGTCATTACATAATAAATATATATACCTGTCCGGCTGCAGTACTAGTGATATTATATATATATATATATATATATATATATATATATATTGATTTCATCACATTATCATCCAGTCTATATTAGCAGCAGACACAGTACGGTAGTCCACGGCTGTAGCTACCTCTGTGTCGGCAGTCGCTCGTCCATCCATAATTGTATACCACCTACCCGTGGTTTTTTTTTTTCCTTTCTTCTTTATACATACTACTATAGTAGCTTACTGTAGCAGTCTGCGGTGCTGCTGAGCTGACAGTGTCCAGCAGGTCCGTCATCAGTCATTACATAATAAATATATATACCTGTCTGGCTGCAGTACTAGTGATATTATATATATATATATATATATATATATATATTGATTTCATCTCATTATCATCCAGTCTATATTAGCAGCAGACACAGTACGGTAGTCCATGGCTGTAGCTACCTCTGTGTCGGCAGTCGCTCGTCCATCCATAATTGTATACCACCTACCCTTGTTTTTTTTTTTCCTTTCTTCTTTATACATACTACTATAGTAGCTTACTGTAGCAGTCCGCGGTGCTGCTGAGCTGACAGTGTCCAGCAGGTCCATCATCAGTCATTACATAATAAATATATATACCTGTCCGGCTGCAGTACTAGTGATATTATATATATATATATTGATTTCATCTCATTATCATCCAGTCTATATTAGCAGCAGACACAGTACGGTAGTCCACGGCTGTAGCTACCTCTGTGTCGGCAGTCGCTCGTCCATCCATAATTGTATACCACCTACCCGTGGTTTTTTTTTTTTTTTCATTCTTCTTTATACATACTACTATAGTAGCTTACTGTAGCAGTCTGCGGTGCTGCTGAGCTGACAGTGTCCAGCAGGTCCGTCATCAGTCATTACATAATAAATATATATACCTGTCCGGCTGCAGTAATAGTGATATTATATATATATATTGATTTCATCTCATTATCATCCAGTCTATATTAGCAGCAGACACAGTATGGTAGTCCACGGCTGTAGCTACCTCTGTGTCGGCAGTCGCTCGTCCATCCATAATTGTATACCACCTACCCGTGGTTTTGTTTTTTTCATTCTTCTTTATACATACTACTATAGTAGCTTACTGTAGCAGTCTGCGGTGCTGCTGAGCTGACAGTGTCCAGCAGGTCCGTCATCAGTCATTACATAATAAATATATATACCTGTCCGGCTGCAGTACTAGTGATATTATATATATATATATATATATATATATTGATTTCATCACATTATCATCCAGTCTATATTAGCAGCAGACACAGTACGGTAGTCCACGGCTGTAGCTACCTCTGTGCCGGCAGTCGCTCGTCCATCCATAATTGTATACCACCTACCCGTGGTTTTTTTTTTTCCTTTCTTCTTTATACATACTACTATAGTAGCTTACTGTAGCAGTCTGCGGTGCTGCTGAGCTGACAGTGTCCAGCAGGTCCGTCATCAGTCATTACATAATAAATATATATACCTGTCCAGCTGCAGTACTAGTGATATTATATATATATATATATATATATATATATATTGATTTCATCGCATTATCATCCAGTCTATATTAGCAGCAGACACAGTACGGTAGTCCATGGCTGTAGCTACCTCTGTGTCGGCAGTCGCTCGTCCATCCATAATTGTATACCACCTACCCGTGTTTTTTTTTTTCCTTTCTTCTTTATACATACTACTATAGTAGCTTACTGTAGCAGTCCGCGGTGCTGCTGAGCTGACAGTGTCCAGCAGGTCCATCATCAGTCATTACATAATAAATATATATACCTGTCCGGCTGCAGTACTAGTGATATTATATATATATATATATTGATTTCATCTCATTATCATCCAGTCTATATTAGCAGCAGACACAGTACGGTAGTCCACGGCTGTAGCTACCTCTGTGTCGGCAGTCGCTCGTCCATCCATAATTGTATACCACCTACCCGGGTTTTTTTTTTTTTCATTCTTCTTTATACATACTACTATAGTAGCTTACTGTAGCAGTCTGCGGTGCTGCTGAGCTGACAGTGTCCAGCAGGTCCGTCATCAGTCATTACATAATAAATATATATATACCTGTCCGGCTGCAGTACTAGTGATATTATATATATATATATTGATTTCATCTCATTATCATCCAGTCTATATTAGCAGCAGACACAGTATGGTAGTCCACGGCTGTAGCTACCTCTGTGTCGGCAGTCGCTCGTCCATCCATAATTGTATACCACCTACCCGTGGTTTTTTTTTTTTCCTTTCTTCTTTATACATACTACTATAGTAGCTTACTGTAGCAGTCTGCGGTGCTGCTGAGCTGACAGTGTCCAGCAGGTCCGTCATCAGTCATTACATAATAAATATATATACCTGTCCGGCTGCAGTACTAGTGATATTATATATATATATATATATTGATTTCATCTCATTATCATCCAGTCTATATAGCAGCAGACACAGTACGGTAGTCCACGGCTGTAGCTACCTCTGTGTCGGCAGTCGCTCGTCCATCCATAATTGTATACCACCTACCCGTGTTTTTTTTTTTCTTTCTTCTTTATACATACTACTATAGTAGCTTACTGTAGCAGTCTGCGGTGCTGCTGAGCTGACAGTGTCCAGCAGGTCCGTCATCAGTCATTACATAATAAATATATATACCTGTCCGGCTGCAGTACTAGTGATATTATATATATATATATTGATTTCATCTCATTATCATCCAGTCTATAGTAGCAGCAGACACAGTACGGTAGTCCACGGCTGTAGCTACCTCTGTGTCGGCAGTCGCTCGTCCATCCATAATTGTATACCACCTACCCGTGGTTTTTTTTTATTTTTCATTCTTCTTTATACATACTACTATAGTAGCTTACTGTAGCAGTCTGCGGTGCTGCTGAGCTGACAGTGTCCAGCAGGTCCGTCATCAGTCATTACATAATAAATATATATACCTGTCCGGCTGCAGTAATAGTGATATTATATATATATTGATTTCATCTCATTATCATCCAGTCTATATTAGCAGCAGACACAGTATGGTAGTCCACGGCTGTAGCTACCTCTGTGTCGGCAGTCGCTCGTCCATCCATAATTGTATACCACCTACCCGTGGTTTTTTTTTTTTTCATTCTTCTTTATACATACTACTATAGTAGCTTACTGTAGCAGTCTGCGGTGCTGCTGAGCTGACAGTGTCCAGCAGGTCCGTCATCAGTCATTACATAATAAATATATATACCTGTCCGGCTGCAGTACTAGTGATATTATATATATATATATATTGATTTCATCTCATTATCATCCAGTCTATATTAGCAGCAGACACAGTACGGTAGTCCACGGCTGTAGCTACCTCTGTGTCGGCAGTCGCTCGTCCATCCATAATTGTATACCACCTACCCGTGGTTTTTTTTTTTCCTTTCTTCTTTATACATACTACTATAGTAGCTTACTGTAGCAGTCTGCAGTGCTGCTGAGCTGACAGTGTCCAGCAGGTCCGTCATCAGTCATTACATAATAAATATATATACCTGTCCGGCTGCAGTACTAGTGATATTATATATATATATATATATATATATATATATATTGATTTCATCTCATTATCATCCAGTCTATATTAGCAGCAGACACAGTACGGTAGCCCATGGCTGTAGCTACCTCTGTGTCGGCAGTCGCTCGTCCATCCATAATTGTATACCACCTACCCGTGTTTTTTTTTTTCCTTTCTTCTTTATACATACTACTATAGTAGCTTACTGTAGCAGTCTGCGGTGCTGCTGAGCTGACAGTGTCCAGCAGGTCCATCATCAGTCATTACATAATAAATATATATACCTGTCCGGCTGCAGTACTAGTGATATTATATATATATATATATTGATTTCATCTCATTATCATCCAGTCTATATTAGCAGCAGACACAGTACGGTAGTCCACGGCTGTAGCTACCTCTGTGTCGGCAGTCGCTCGTCCATCCATAATTGTATACCACCTACCCGTGTTTTTTTTTTTTTTTTTCTTCTTTATACATACTACTATAGTAGCTTACTGTAGCAGTCTGCGGTGCTGCTGAGCTGACAGTGTCCAGCAGGTCCGTCATCAGTCATTACATAATAAATATATATACTTGTCCGGCTGCAGTACTAGTAATATTATATATATATATTGATTTCATCTCATTATCATCCAGTCTATATTAGCAGCAGACACAGTACGGTAGTCCACGGCTGTAGCTACCTCTGTGTCGGCAGTCGCTCGTCCATCCATAAGTATACTAGTATCCATCCATCTCCATTGTTTACCTGAGGTGCCTTTTAGTTGTGCCTATTAAAATATGGAGAACAAAAATGTTGAGGTTCCAAAATTAGGGAAAGATCAAGATCCACTTCCACCTCGTGCTGAAGCTGCTGCCACTAGTCATGGCCGAGACGATGAAATGCCAGCAACGTCGTCTGCCAAGGCCGATGCCCAATGTCATAGTACAGAGCATGTAAAATCCAAAACACCAAATATCAGTAAAAAAAAGGACTCCAAAATCTAAAATAAAATTGTCTGAGGAGAAGCGTAAACTTGCCAATATGCCATTTACCACACGGAGTGGCAAGGAACGGCTGAGGCCCTGGCCTATGTTCATGGCTAGTGGTTCAGCTTCACATGAGGATGGAAGCACTCAGCCTCTCGCTAGAAAAATTAAAAGACTCAAGCTGGCAAAAGCAGTAGCACCGCAAAGAACTGTGCGTTTTTCGAAATCCCAAATCCACAAGGAGAGTCCAATTGTGTCGGTTGCGATGCCTGACCTTCCCAACACTGGACGTGAAGAGCATGCGCCTTCCACCATTTGCACGCCCCCTGCAAGTGCTGGAAGGAGCACCCGCAGTCCAGTTCCTGATAGTCAGTTTGAAGATGTCAGTGTTGAAGTACACCAGGATGAGGAGGATATGGGTGTTGCTGGCGCTGGGGAGGAAATTGACCAGGAGGATTCTGATGGTGAGGTGGTTTGTTTAAGTCAGGCACCCGGGGAGACACCTGTTGTCCGTGGGAGGAATATGGCCGTTGACATGCCTGGTGAAAATACCCAAAAAATCAGCTCTTCGGTGTGGAAGTATTTCAACAGAAATGCGGACAACAGGTGTCAAGCCGTGTGTTGCCTTTGTCAAGCTGTAATAAGTAGGGGTAAGGACGTTAACCACCTCGGAACATCCTCCCTTATATGTCACCTGCAGCGCATTCATAATAAGTCAGTGACAAGTTCAAAAACTTTGGGTGACAGCGGAAGCAGTCCACTGACCAGTAAATCCCTTCCTCTTGTAACCAAGCTCACGCAAACCACCCCACCAACTCCCTCAGTGTCAATTTCCTCCTTCCCCAGGAATGCCAATAGTCCTGCAGGCCATGTCACTGGCAATTCTGACGATTCCTCTCCTGCCTGGGATTCCTCCGATGCATCCTTGCGTGTAACGCCTACTGCTGCTGGCGCTGCTGTTGTTGCTGCTGGGAGTCGATGGTCATCCCAGAGGGGAAGTCGTAAGCCCACTTGTACTACTTCCAGTAAGCAATTGACTGTCCAACAGTCCTTTGCGAGGAAGATGAAATATCACAGCAGTCATCCTGTTGCAAAGCGGATAACTGAGGCCTTGACAACTATGTTGGTGTTAGACGTGCGTCCGGTATCCGCCGTTAGTTCACAGGGAACTAGACAATTTCTTGAGGTAGTGTGCCCCCGTTACCAAATACCATCTAGGTTCCACTTCTCTAGGCAGTCGATACCGAGAATGTACACGGACGTCAGAAAAAGACTCACCAGTGTCCTAAAAAATGCAGTTGTACCCAATGTCCACTTAACCACGGACATGTGGACAAGTGGAGCAGGGCAGGGTCAGGACTATATGACTGTGACAGCCCACTGGGTAGATGTATGGACTCCCGCCGCAAGAACAGCAGCGGCGGCACCAGTAGCAGCATCTCGCAAACGCCAACTCTTTCCTAGGCAGGCTACGCTTTGTATCACCGGTTTCCAGAATACGCACACAGCTGAAAACCTCTTACGGCAACTGAGGAAGATCATCGCGGAATGGCTTACCCCAATTGGACTCTCCTGTGGATTTGTGGCATCGGACAACGCCAGCAATATTGTGTGTGCATTAAATATGGGCAAATTCCAGCACGTCCCATGTTTTGCACATACCTTGAATTTGGTGGTGCAGAATTTTTTAAAAAACGACAGGGGCGTGCAAGAGATGCTGTCGGTGGCCAGAAGAATTGCGGGACACTTTCGGCGTACAGGCACCACGTACAGAAGACTGGAGCAACACCAAAAACGCCTGAACCTGCCCTGCCATCATCTGAAGCAAGAAGTGGTAACGAGGTGGAATTCAACCCTATATATGCTTCAGAGGTTGGAGGAGCAGCAAAAGGCCATTCAAGCCTATACAATTCAGCACGATATAGGAGGTGGAATGCACCTGTCTCAAGCGCAGTGGAGAATGATTTCAACGTTGTGCAAGGTTCTGCTGCCCTTTGAACTTGCCACACGTGAAGTCAGTTCAGACACTGCCAGCCTGAGTCAGGTCATTCCCCTCATCAGGCTTTTGCAGAAGAAGCTGGAGACATTGAAGGAGGAGCTAACACGGAGCGATTCCGCTAGGCATGTGGGACTTGTGGATGGAGCCCTTAATTCGCTTAACAAGGATTCACGGGTGGTCAATCTGTTGAAATCAGAGCACTACATTTTGGCCACCGTGCTCGATCCTAGATTTAAAACCTACCTTGGATCTCTCTTTCCGGCACATACAAGTCTGCTGGGGTTCAAAGACCTGCTGGTGAGAAAATTGTCAAGTCAAGCGGAACACGACCTGTCAACATCTCCTCCTTCACATTCTCCCGCAACTGGGGGTGCGAGGAAAAGGCTCAGAATTCCGAGCCCACCCGCTGGCGGTGATGCAGGGCAGTCTGGAGCGACTGCTGATGCTGACATCTGGTCCGGACTGAAGGACCTGACAACGATTACGGACATGTCGTCTACTGTCACTGCATATGATTCTCTCCCCATTGAAAGAATGGTGGAGGATTATATGAGTGACCGCATCCAAGTAGGCACGTCACACAGTCCGTACTTATACTGGCAGGAAAAAGAGGCAATTTGGAGGCCCTTGCACAAACTGGCTTTATTCTACCTAAGTTGCCCTCCCACAAGTGTGTACTCCGAAAGAGTGTTTAGTGCCGCCGCTCACCTTGTCAGCAATCGGCATACGAGGTTACTTCCAGAAAATGTGGAGAAGATGATGTTCATTAAAATGAATTATAATCAATTCCTCCGTGGAGACATTGACCAGCAGCAATTGCCTCCACAAAGTACACAGGGAGCTGAGATGGTGGATTCCAGTGGGGACGAATTGATAATCTGTGAGGAGGGGGATGTACACGGTGATATATCGGAGGATGATGATGAGGTGGACATCTTGCCTCTGTAGAGCCAGTTTGTGCAAGGAGAGATTAATTGCTTCTTTTTTGGTGGGGGTCCAAACCAACCCGTCATTTCAGTCACAGTCGTGTGGCAGACCCTGTCACTGAAATGATGGGTTGGTTAAAGTGTGCATGTCCTGTTTATACAACATAAGGGTGGGTGGGAGGGCCCAAGGACAATTCCATCTTGCACCTCTTTTTTCTTTAATTTTTCTTTGCGTCATGTGCTGTTTGGGGAGTGTTTTTTGGAAGGGCCATCCTGCGTGACACTGCAGTGCCACTCCTAGATGGGCCAGGTGTTTGTGTCGGCCACTAGGGTCGCTTATCTTACTCACACAGCTACCTCATTGCGCCTCTTTTTTTCTTTGCGTCATGTGCTGTTTGGGGAGTGTTTTTTGGAAGGGCCATCCTGCGTGACACTGCAGTGCCACTCCTAGATGGGCCAGGTGTTTGTGTCGGCCACTAGGGTCGCTTATCTTACTCACACAGCTACCTCATTGCGCCTCTTTTTTTCTTTGCGTCATGTGCTGTTTGGGGAGTGTTTTTTGGAAGGGCCATCCTGCGTGACACTGCAGTGCCACTCCTAGATGGGCCAGGTGTTTGTGTCGGCCACTAGGGTCGCTTATCTTACTCACACAGCTACCTCATTGCGCCTCTTTTTTTCTTTGCGTCATGTGCTGTTTGGGGAGTGTTTTTTGGAAGGGCCATCCTGCGTGACACTGCAGTGCCACTCCTAGATGGGCCAGGTGTTTGTGTCGGCCACTAGGGTCGCTTATCTTACTCACACAGCTACCTCATTGCGCCTCTTTTTTTCTTTGCGTCATGTGCTGTTTGGGGAGTGTTTTTTGGAAGGGCCATCCTGCGTGACACTGCAGTGCCACTCCTAGATGGGCCAGGTGTTTGTGTCGGCCACTAGGGTCGCTTATCTTACTCACACAGCTACCTCATTGCGCCTCTTTTTTTCTTTGCGTCATGTGCTGTTTGGGGAGTGTTTTTTGGAAGGGCCATCCTGCGTGACACTGCAGTGCCACTCCTAGATGGGCCCGGTGTTTGTGTCGGCCACAAGGGTCGCTTATCTTACTCACACAGCTACCTCATTGCGCCTCTTTTTTTCTTTGCGTCATGTGCTGTTTGGGGAGTGTTTTTTGGAAGGGCCATCCTGCGTGACACTGCAGTGCCACTCCTAGATGGGCCAGGTGTTTGTGTCGGCCACTAGGGTCGCTTATCTTACTCACACAGCTACCTCATTGCGCCTCTTTTTTTCTTTGCGTCATGTGCTGTTTGGGGAGTGTTTTTTGGAAGGGCCATCCTGCGTGACACTGCAGTGCCACTCCTAGATGGGCCAGGTGTTTGTGTCGGCCACTAGGGTCGCTTATCTTACTCACACAGCTACCTCATTGCGCCTCTTTTTTTCTTTGCGTCATGTGCTGTTTGGGGAGTGTTTTTTGGAAGGGCCATCCTGCGTGACACTGCAGTGCCACTCCTAGATGAGCCAGGTGTTTGTGTCGGCCACTAGGGTCGCTTAGCTTAGTCATCCAGCGACCTCGGTGCAAATTTTAGGACTAAAAATAATATTGTGAGGTGTGAGGTATTCAGAATAGACTGAAAATGAGTGGAAATTATGTTTTTTGAGGTTAATAATACTTTGGGATCAAAATGACCCCCAAATTCTATGATTTAAGCTGTTTTTTAGTGTTTTTTGAAAAAAACACCCGAATCCAAAACACACCCGAATCCGACAAAAAAAATTCGGTGAGGTTTTGCCAAAACGCGGTCGAACCCAAAACACGGCCGTGGAACCGAACCCAAAACCAAAACCCGAAAAATTTCAAGTGCACATCTCTAAATTATACACAATATAATTCATCCATAATATATTTTCCCATCTAATTTCACTTTATTCACACGTTTCCCACACATATATGGTGTGGGCAAGATGCACACCCCATATTCTTCTTTATCTTTCACTTTATTTATTTTCTCACTTTTCACGGCTCACTATTTCACTCATCACATTATTATATTTTTTCATCTTCCCATCACTCCACATATTTTGTCATATATTATTATGTCCATATCACATTTTTAATATATCACAGAAGATTCACTTTATTTATTATAAATATTATTCACACATATCACACAAGCACATTTATGAGGTACCAACCCCGCTAAGTATTTATTATATCCAATCACACACATTTAATTCACATTATACCAGTACATTCATGTGACGTTAATATGGACTGAGCATCAGTCTTTAATATGTAACAATTGAAAATTATATCCATAGGTGTCCTTTTCCATTCCTCTTCTCCTCTTTTCTCTTTTTGGTATATCAGATTAATTATGGGAACTTACATATCACAGTATACAATGTTTGACATCTCTCAAAGTAAGGAATAAAACGTTTCCATTATTATTATAAATTCTCTCAAGAAGTTCGGCTAAGTACCTAAGCAGTATATCTTTAAACTCATGGCAGGAGATTATTATAATTTCCGTCCGGGTTTTTCTGAAGCAATAAGCACTTTATTAGGTACCCATATGTTTAGTGTAAGTAGTTATGTATCCTGAATCACGGTGTCAGTATGAGTACGGGCAGAGATGACGTGTCATGTGATCACGTGACACGTCACTTTGATTTGAAATGATTGGTTGATCTTCCCTTTATAGCCATCCTCGTTAGGACAATCGTGTTTGCCCTGAGGAAGCTGATGTGAAACGTGCACGTTGGGTGGCGTTTCAGAGCGGCATGAATTTGCCTGCTATATTCACTGCAAAAATGTTGAAATCACTTGTTTAAATGTAATATAGCTAATGGATACATGAAATAGGAATAGGATCACTCGTATTGATGGACTAATATTTTAGCTAGATAAGGAGGGAGTTGAGGGAGCCATTAAGAGAGCCACATGAGTATGTAGCAGGAAAATGTGTATGGACAACGCTAGCAATGAACTTTTGTGAACCAACACGATAGGCGTCACATACGTATCAGCAGCCGCTATAGTGAGGTGCTGACTAATTAAGAGAGCCATATGATTGTGTAGCAGGATGAATGTGTATGGACACCGTTAGTAATGAGCCTTTGATAACTAACATATAGGCGCCACATACGTATTAACAGCCATTATAGGGAGGTGCTGACGGCGTTTTAAAACACACTTTGCAAAAGCACTGATACTCTTAGTATTGAATTCGGGGGAATCAGTATAGATCACACTTATAATTAAAACAGCTGTTGCAGTGATACGCTGATGGTGATTAAACCACAACACTCGCAATAGAATAAGTACTGATACTTTTAGTATTGAATTCGGGGAAATCAGTATAGATCACACTCACAATTAAAACAGCTGTTGCAGTGATACGCTGATGGTGGTTAAACTACAACACTCGCAATAGAAAAAGTACTGATCCTCTTAGTATTGAATTTGGGGGAATCAGTATAGATCACATTTACAATCAAAACAGCTGTTGCAGTGATACGCTGATGGTGGTTAAACTACAACACTTGCAATAGAAAAAGTACTGATTCTCTTAGTATTGAATTCAGGGGAATCAATATAGATCACACTTACAATTAAAACAGCTGTTGCAGTGATACGCTGATGGTGATTAAACTATATACGGCTGTATGAACGTATGCAGTAATAATACATCACATATGTCTCAGTGGCCTTGTGCCTCTATTCTGTGAGAAACATATGAGAGATTAATTATAATATCAACATTGCATGTCAAATGAGACAGTATATGTATGAATTGACAGTTACATACCATTAATTAGTCACCTCCGGCATGAGATAATGGAGATTTAAACATATACACAATAGAAGCGACTGTATGAAAACATGCACTGACACTCATAGTGAATCAGTACAACATCGGCTACACTCGCATTAAATCACTGCTGTAGAGACACGTTAGCCGTGATTCAATTTTGTATGCAATAGAAGTAGCCGTACGAATGAACAAACAGAGACATTATTTATTATATAGGTCTCAGTGATCCTTTGCCTCTACATGTTGTGATATCTTTTGAGATACATAAGAGAAATTTATTATACCACCAATACTGCACTACATACATGGCACATGATAATAACACGACATACGTGTAAAACTACAGTCACATGATACAAAATATTGTGGTAACTCCTTATTCTCAACGGCCCCTTGCTTATAACATAGTGGGATAAAACTGTCAATGACACACGTGTGATGCTGAATATAAGCATATTATATATTAATTTATCCCACTATATTTACGAATCTCCTCACTATAGAAGAGAAGTAAATAGTTACAGTGCTGTGTCAATTTAAAAGGGGATCGCAACATTGTATGGTCCAACTTGTTACAGTGTTTTTTCCTCAATAATTCAGCCTGGTAATACGAACAGGCAAGCAATAATTTTGTATGAGAAATCACAGGACGGGGGTATTAGATAAATGGCACTGCATTAAAAGTGCATTATATTACGGGATACCTTTTCTGTAATAAATCAATAGGGTGGAAAGGAGACCTGAATGTACTATACCCAAATTAAGGTTAGATAGGGATACAGGGAACCCTCCATTCCACACAAGCCTTCTTTTAGGTCCCCTGCTTAGTGACATACTATTTAAAAAATCATAACAATTTGTTGGACATATGTTTACATTGGAAATTTTCAGACTGCTACGAGTGGTCCGGATCCTTAGAATAATAATATTACCATAAATGGAAACAAAACAAGTGACACACAGTGAATATTTTTAATAGATATAACATCTTTTATTAATAAAATATATTTCCATATATATTTCACATCAATTTTAATTGATTACTATTAAAAGTTATATTTTAGATTAAATCATCTTTTTCTCCTTTTGTGCGCCAACCAAGAGACAATCTTTCCAATTTCTTTTGTGTCTTCAATCTTATTGTCTATGGCGGCACCCCCAACATATGATAGTGAATTAACACCACAATACATGTATTAATGGGGTTCATACTATATTAGAAAGAACACATGTTGACCTTTTGACTGGTGCAGAAGTTTTCCCCTTTCCCTTTGCCCCTTTTTTGTCAAAACCAAAAAGAATATCTCCAGAGAAAGGTAAAGACTCCAAAACCTTTTTAGGTTCTGAATCAGCTTTTTCATGTACGTAGCCAAACTGCTCTGCGACCGGCTACTGTTGAAGCTGATGCCCTGGAGGCAATTGTACCCATATCCAAAGCTGCTTCTTCTAAAAACATTGCAGCCTGTTTTATATGTGCCATATGGGATTTTTACTCTCTAGATGCCATTGAAAAATCTCCTTCAAATGCATCAGCCCAGACATCCACTGCTTTTGCCATCCATGCTGAAGCCATGGCTGGTCTTATGACTGCCCCAGACAGGGAAAAAATGTTTTTTTTAAAAACATCCACTCTCCTATCCGTGACATCATTCAATGATGTTGAAGGCAGAGGTAATGTAGATTTTCACACTAATCGAATAACATGCGTATCTACTTTGGGGGCCACCTCCCTCTTTAAACAACCCCCAGCTTGAAGAGGATAATTGGAATTCCATTTACTAGGAATTCTAAACTTCTTACTGGGCGTAGCCCAAGCATCTTCCATGATTTCCATCTGCTGATCTGACCCAGGAAACTCAGTCTTAACTGTTTTGGGATGTTTAAACATAGGTACCTTGGATTTTAACACAGGCTCTGCTGATTCTTCTAAGGATAGAATGGCTTTCATTGCCTTAATTAACTCAGCTATGTCCACTGAGCTGAGGCCTACCTCCTCTTCGTATGCAGAACCACAGCTTAATGAGCCTTCATCCTCCAATGAACCCTCATCTGAAACATGTGTAGACTGTGAAGATGTAGATTTACTTACCATTGGCTTTTCCGCCTGTTTTTTTTGAGAGGCTGCTGCTGGAAGTGATAAACCGCAGGTGGGAAGCTGCATGTAAGGGTTAGTCGTGTAACCTATTCCTAGTACAGTAGTTGCAATTTTCCACTCAGCTATACTGGATAATGTTTGTGCAAACATAGCCCAAGGAGGATCAACTTGCACCTGTATCTGCCTTGTATTATTCAAGAGACCTTGGTGAAAGCTAAAACAATTTGCACACAAACCATCCTGAACCAGATCCTGAGAGGTTAACCCAGCTTTGCAAGACAAACATGATATGAGTGTTGGTGTTGCTGTGAGTGTATCTTCCTCACCTTTGCCACTCTTAGACATGATAAATAATGAACACTTACACAGTGTACTACATAATTTGTGACTGTAATCACTTTAAGGCTCATTAAAGTGACATACAATCCGACCCTACCCTGCTATACACCAGCATTGAGGATCGGGATAGGGAAAAAAACTGACAGCGTTATAGTAAAGTCAACAATCACACTAGCAGTCAGTCACATGTTATACATTAGTATAATAAGCATTATGAGCACATAATCAACTACAGATACATTTCAAGTATGTAGGAGAAACATATTACTGCATTACTTTATAAAAGTTTTAGCCGTATTCAGACACATAGCGCAAGAAACCACAGTAATATTATCAGACTCGTATGCATTATGCACTTATCCAACTATTCATACTCAAAAGGTAGATAGAGACTTAGTGCTGTATAACCCATACTCAGCAAGAAAAAAAGCAATTGGTTTCCCCAGCACCCTGAATGATAACAGTAACCAGATATAAATCCCACATGATAATAGAATTCAGAGATCTTCGTTAACCAGCAAGGAGCCACATGATAATGGCTCCATACTAAAATATGTCTAAGCTAAGAGCTACCTACCTTGGAGCAACCCCATAATGCTCCATGTGGCATGTCAGGGCCTGCACCTCCGCCTAATGCAGGAACCTCTCTGCCTCTCACAACAGACATATAGATTGGTAAATGCTCATTAGTGATATCATTCAGGTGCTCGAAAGGAAGGGGTATTTCTGAGCAAGAAAAAAAGCAATTGGTTTCCCCAGCACCCTGAATGATAACAGTAACCAGATAGAAATCCCACATGATAATAGAATTCAGAGATCTTCGTTACACATATTTGCGCAAATGTGTGGTTAAGCCCCAAAGCCGCATCAAGGCCTCTCTGTATATTTGGGGTCCCTAGCGCTAAATCTAGGTGCAGGGTGTGGCACCCCAAATCACCAGAATGAGCCAGAAAGCCCAGCGTGGCATACCAGTGTAAAAAACTATAGTGTTAATAAATTAGTATTTAGGAAGCCGAAGCTATAGAGAGGGTGATACAAACATGAAATGTAATTAAAATAGAGAAATAGTGTTAGAAAATTAATAAGTGAAAAGTGTTAATAGAATGTAAAGGTATGCCACACTAAAACCATCCAGCTCAGCCAGTCCAGAGGCACCACACCTCACACCTCCATTACCCCAATCTGGGTCTAATATTAACCAGCAAGGAGCCACATGATAATGGCTCCTTACTAAAATATGTCTAAGTAGAGTGGGATATAGGGAGACTTACCCCACTTCCAGGATCGATCAATACATCTGCGAACGCTGAGTGGATCCAGACGCTGCTAGTGTACACCGCCGCTCCGTGAACCTATAGTGAACACAGAAGCCCAAGTGAACACTGACGCTCCAGTCACACAGCCGCCTATGCTGCGACTAGGTCCCTTGCTACACAGCGTCTCAGATGGAAGCAAGAAAACAGTTCATGGTGGGAGATGCGCAGGAAACTGGTCATGAACCGGGGAGGGGCAACCAGGAGAGCATCTGACTCCCCACTGCTGACATCAACCCTAGGGATCGCGGCCTCATACTACTCCTGGATCCTATGATACCTAAGGGCTAGCGCTGGTGCACCTGAGGTGGCAGCCGCGTCAGCGACTGTTTGGTAGTCTCCTCCCAAAGCAGTGTGGCTGTGTCTGTATTCCCCCTCTAAGCGGAACCGATGCCTTACCTTCTCCCCGTGCTCCGGCCACAGCCTGGTAACGTCTGCTGGACCTGCTAGTATATTCGACACAGACGCCCGCTGAAACAGCACTGTACTCGTGGGTAAGCGCTGTCGCGACCCGGTGGAGAGTTGTTGGAGCGACTCTTTCTAAGGTACGTATAAGACACTTTTTAGAAAGATCACTCAAAAAAATAGTAAGACTATAAAAATATAATAAGAAAGCTTATGGCTGCTAAAAACCAGCAGCCCATTGACTATGCTCCGGCTCCTGCTGCACCGAACAAAAAACTGATTTGTCTGAGCCAGGAGGTGGGGATATATGGACGGGCCCGTTGCATGCTGGGAGGCCGAAAAGCTTTGACTGATTGGTGCAAATCCGCTGTCGCTTCATCATATCCCAATGTTATCCTGTGGATAACCTGTGGAACCTGGTGGAAAAACATACAATTTCACTAGTGTTTTTTTGTGGTCCTTTGACGAGTGTTCATCCACCATTATTACGGTGCATCCGAAGGCCAGATTAGCAATGGAGGAGATGGGGCTACAGCCTCTATACTGTATAAATAAGAGGCCCATTGCAATGGCCCAATGATTATTATTATTATTATTATTATTATTATTCTCCTTTATTTATATGGCGCCACAAAGGTTCCACAGCGCCCAATTACAGAGTACATAAACAAATAATCAAACAGAAAACAGCAACTTACAGTTGATGACAGTATAGGACAAGTACAGGGTAAATAAACATAGTTACATCAGCAGATGACACTGGAATAAGTATCAGGTGGCAGAAGACTGCTGGATTTGGTGCAGTTGAAGATTATTAAAGGAAGAAAGGATAAGCACATGAGGGAAGAGGGCCCTGCTCGTGAGAGCTTACATTCTAAAGGGGAGGGGTAGACAGACAGGGGGGACACAGATGGGGTACATAGAGAATGTGGAACAGAGGGTTAGGATGAGATTTGGCTGGGTTTGGTGAAGAAGTGGGTCTTGAGAGCCCGTTTGAAGTTTTGTAGAGAGGTGGAGAGTCTGAGGGGGAGAGGTAGGGAATTCCAGAGAAGTGGTGCAGCACGTGAAAAATCTTGGAGGTAGGAGTGGGAGGAAGTAATCCGTAGGCAGGAGAGTCGGCGTGCATTAGCAGAGCGAAGAGGATGGGTGGGAGTGTAAAGGGAGATAAGGCCAGAGATGTAGATGGGAGAGGAGTGGGTGAGGGCTTTGTAAGCGAGTGTGAGAAGCTTGAAATGGATTCTGAAAGGGAAGGGGAGCCAGTGAAGGTCTAGTAAGAGAGGAGAGGTGGATGTAGTGCGTTTGGTGAGGAAGATGAGCCGGGCAGCAGCATTAAGGATAGATTGGAGTGGAGAGAGGTATTTGTCAGGAATGCCAGTCAGGAGGAGATTACAGTAGCCCAGTCTGGAGATGACCAGTGAGTGGATAAAGTCTTAGTAGCATCCTGGGTCAGAAAGGGTCTGATCCTGGAAATATTTTTTAGATGAAAATGGCAGGTTTGTGAGAGGTGCTGAATGTGTGGTTTGAAGGAGAGGGAGGAGTCAAGGATTACTCCAAGACAGCGCACTTGGAGGCTAGAGGAGATAAAAGTGCCATCAATAGAAAATTAGATTGTAGGAGGTGAGATTTTGCGGGAGGAAGGGAAGATGATCAGCTTGGTCTTAGACATGTTAAGTTTAATAAAGCGCTGGGACATCCAGAAAGAGGTAGCAGAGAGACAGTTGGAGATACGAGTGAGGAGAGCAGGGGAGAGGTCTGGAGAGGAAAGATAGATTTGGGTGTCATCAGCATAGAGATGATATTGGAAACCAAAAGAACTAATGAGCTTACATAGTGAGGACGTATAGAGAGAGAAGAGAAGAGGACCAAGGACAGAACCTTGGGGTAACCCTACAGTTAGTGGAAGTGAGGGGGAGGTGGAGTCATGAGAGGAGACAGAGAAAGAATGGTCTGAAAGGTAGGAGGACAGCCAAGAGAGGGCAGTGTCACGCAGACCAATGGAAGGAAGAATTTGCAGGAGAGGATGGTCCACAGTGTCAAAAGCAGCAGAGAGATCAAGTAGAATAAGTATAGAGTAGTGTCCCTTAGATTTAGCAGCATGGAGGTCATTGCATACTTTTGTAAGAGCAGTTTCAGTGGAGTGGAGAGGACGGAAGCCAGACTGGAATGGGTCAAGCAGTGAGTGTGAGGAAAGAAAGGAAGTAAGGCGGTTGTAGACAATACGCTCAAGGAGTTTGGAGGCAAAAGGGAGGAGAGAGATGGGTCGGTAGTTGGAGAGAGTGTTTGGATCAAGGGTAGGTTTTTTAAGAATAGGAGAGATGAGTGCATGCTTGAAGGCAGAGGGGACAGTGCCTGATGAGAGGGATAGATTGAGAAGGTGGGAAAGATGGGAACAAGCAGAAGGAAAGAGGTAGTGGAGAAGGCGGTAGGGGATAGGGTCAAGTGGGGTGGTGGTGAGGGGACAGGAACGAATGAGGGCCATGACTTCCTCTCCAGATGCATGGGAGAAAGTTGTCAGAGTAGGTGCGAGGGATGGGGAGGGTTGGTAAGGGATGGGAGAAGTCTGGTTACTGATGGTCTGGTGTGATGTGATGTCCTGACATATGGAGTCAATTTTGGATGTGAAGTAAGTGGCAAAGTCAAGAGCAGAGAGTGAGGAAGGGAGACGAGGTGGGCAGAGGAGTGAGTTGAGAGTGGCAAAGAGGCGCCGGGGGTTGGAAGACTGGGAGGAGATGAGGTTCTTGAAGTATGACTGTTTAGCAAGAGAAAGGGCAGCACTGAAGGATGAGAGCATACGTTTGAAATGGAGGAAGTCTGCCTTAGAGCGTGATTTCCTCCAGTGTCACTCAGCAGTACGTGAGCATTTTTGCAGATATCTGGTGCATTTGGTGTGCCAGGGTTGAGGTGTTAATTTACGAGGGTGAATAATGGTTGGTGGAGCAACAGAGTCAAGAGCAGAAGTAAGGGATGCATTGTATGTGGAAGTGACTTACTCAGGACATGAGAGAGAGAGAATAGGAGAGAGAAGTGAGTCAAACAGGGAGGAAAGGAATGTGGTGCAATAGCTTCAATGTTATGCTTAGTGATGGTAGCTTTAGGAGGTAGAGATGGGGAAGTCGAGAGAGATAGGTTAAAGGAGATCAGGTGGTGGTCAGAGAGTGGAAATGGGGAGTTGGAAAATCAGAAATATCACAGCGGTGAGTGAAGACCAGATCCAGTGAGCTCCCATTAACATGGGAGGGTGAGGAGGTCCACTGGGAGAGACCAAGTGAAGAGGTGAGGTTAAGGAGTTTAGAGGCAGGGGATTGTGTGGGGATGTCAATAGGGATGTTGAAATCGTCTGGGATAATGGAGGGAATGTCAGAAGAGAGGAAGTGAGGAAGCCAGGAAGCAAAGTTGTCGATGAATTTGGAAACAGTGCCAGGGAGGCGGTAAATGACAGCTACTCTAAGATGGACTGGTTGGAAGAGGCGTATGGCATGGACCTCAAATGTAGAGAATGTAAGGGATGGTTCTGGTGGTATGAGTTGGTAGGAGTAACTAGAAGGTAAAAGGACCCCAACACCACCCCCATGGCGACCCCCAGGTCGGGGTGTGTGTGTGAATGTGAGGCCCCCAGCAGAGAGAGCAGCAGGAGAAGTAGTGTCAGAGGGCGTAATCCAAGTTTCAGTAATGGCTAGTAGGTGTAGGGAGTTGGAAATGAAAAGGTCATGAGTGGGGACCAGTTTGTTACATACAGATCTGGCATTCCAGAGGGCACAGGATAGGGGGTATGAGTTTGTGGGAGAGATGTGAATGAGATTATCAGGGTTGCTGTAGCGATGAGGTGAGATTAACTTTGAGGGAAGGGATGATGAGAGAGTAGTGATGGTGCGGGTGCCTGAGCTAGGAGGGGAAACTGCAGAAGGTGGGCAGGGAGGGAGGTCAGTGTGATGTGGATGGGGGTGTGGGGATGTGACAGGGAAGGGAGAGAGGGAGCAGGGCTGAGTTGTGGGGTAGCAGGACCATGGGGCAGAGGTAAATGAAAGTGGGGTAACAGGAAAGGGGGGGGATGAAACAGAGGGATGGAGGGGAGACAGAGGAGGAGGTGTAGGAGACTAGGGTGGAAGGATAAAGATACATTATTAGGTAGACACTGAGTGATGTGGGGAGTATAAGAAAGCCTTGACATAGTGTTAAGTAGGTAAATAGGTTGAGGGAAAGTGGAAGTAGGAGAGGAGACTGTAAGGGAATCAGAGCAGAAGAATTGCAGAAATGCAGGTGAGAAAAGCAGTGTAGGCTCAATGGGTGTAGATTTAGTATGAAATGAGTAAAAAGCTTAGATAAAGTGGGTGCAGAAATGTATTTGGGCTGTAAGAAATGAAAGGATTGTGAGAGGGTTAAGAAGCAATGGTAAATCTGTTTGATTTTTTTAAAATGTTTGTAGATGAGAAGATGAACTCACAATTGTCCCAAAGAAGATCTTTGTGATCCTGATTATGGATGGAAACTTGATCTTACATATGTTCTTTTCTGCAAATGGGTTGCATAGTGTTCACAGAGTGAAAGTTGGAGGGTGATACATTTGCATATACAGTTGATATTGATAAGTGGCTCATCTGTTGTTGTTTGTGATGTTTGAGGTTTTCTTTCAGTTTTTCGTCCAGTTTAAGTCCAGGCTTTGATATTAAAATTATATATCTACTCCCTTTGAGCCTATACCCTGGATCAATCAGCCAGGCTTAATCAGCCTGCTATACTCTGATATGAACTAACATTAACATGTGTAAGGTATAGGTTCACTGATTAAAACCCCACCCATTGCCCAACACCCACTGGTGGGCAATAAAGCTAATACAAACAAATAATGATAGGGGAGGAGGACATCCCAAATTCCCCAAAAATCTAACAATTAAACAGGCTAAATTCTGCATATAACAATAACTCCAGATTACCTAAGCTAAACAGACACTGCAGGCTACAGTATCCTAGTTCACTGATGATGATGATGATGATGATGATGATGATGATCAGCCACCCAGGTGGCCATATGAAACTGGCCACAGCTCCTCAGCTTCTTACAATATGTTCTGGATTCTAATCAGGACCTGGTGTATCCTACAACCATATACAACAGCAGGAAGAATAGATTGGTCCTGGTGCCAGGTCAGGGTGGGTAGGTCGGCATTTCTCCAGTTCCAGTGCTATTCAATTTCATTTATTATCTGGTTCTCATTTCTTGACAAGAGGAGATTCATTTTTATATTTACAAGACTAGAAAGAAAGAAGAAAATCTCAGTTCCTCAGCAACAAGACACTCAATCCTGCAAAATGCACATTCTGTTTTGCTTGGCTGGTCAAATCAGTAAACAGTAATAGCAACAGGCAGGAAGGAAGAGGGTAAAAGAATGTTTCATCACTATGGAAACAGTTGCAGGAAACGTGCAATGTCACTTGTTTAAAAAAAAAAATGTAAACAAGCTAGAGATCCATTGAGTGTAAATATTCAGCTCCGACAAAATCGTGCTTCTCTTTCTGCAACAATGTAAAAATCTGTACGTTAATATAGAATTTTACTTTAACATGAGAAACAACGTCTAGATAGAATATGGGCCCTCATTCCGAGTTGTTCGCTCACTAGCTGCTTTTAGCAGCATTGCACACGCTAGTCCGCGGCCCTCTAGGAGTGTAACTTAGTATATCAGAATTGTGAACGAAAGATTAGCAAAACTGCTACTAAATAATTCTTTGCAGTTTCTGAGTAGCACCAGGCCTTCTCACAGATTGCGATCAGCTCAGTCCGTTTAGTTCCTGGTTTGACGTCACAAACACGCCCTGCGTTCGACCAGCCACTCCCCCGTTTCTCCAGACACTCCCGCGTTTTTCCCTGACACGCCTGCGTTTTTTAGCACACTCCCGGAAAACGCTCAGTTACCACCCAGAAACGCCCCTTTCCTGTCAATCATTCACCGATCAGCAGTGCAACTGAAAAGCGTCGCTGGAACACCAGCAAATCTACTAAGTTTTGTGTTAAATAACTTAGCGCATGCGCTCTGCGTACCATGCGCATGTGCAGTTAGCAACAAATCGCAGCATAGCGAAAATCGGCAATTAGCGAACAACTCGGAATGACCCCCATTGCTCATTAATGAAAGCTTACAATCTAGTAGGTGAACGGTATAGCTGAGACAAGACAAGCGATTGTGGCTCATGCTGGGAATGTAATTTTATATTCATTAATTTATTACCAGTTATTGATATAGCGCACACATATTCCGCAGCACTGTATAGAGAATATTTGCAGTCCCTGCCCCAGTGGAGCTTACAATCTATATTCCCTATCACATGTACACACAGACACATTCACGCTAGGGTTAATTTTGTTTGGAGCCAATTAACCTACCTGTATATTTTTGGATTGTGGGAGGAAACCGGAGTACCCGGAGGAAACCCTCGCAAATACAGGGAGAATATACAAATTCCGCACAGTTAGGGCCATGGTGGGAATTGAACCCATGACCTCAGTGTTGTGAGGCAGTAATGCTAACCATTATAACATCGGTATTACCCTGTATTGAAAGTAATTTTATGTAATCTCTTTTACTGTTGCCAATGAATGGTTTTTAAGTGTGTAAACATTATTTTATAAGGTTTAATAAATACCTATTGTAAATAGACAGCGCTCCTGATATACATATTTTACTTATGCTGTGGTACATACTGGCCGATATACCGGCCGTTCGCTCGCTGCACAAGCCTGTGTAGTGATTGACAGAGCAACTGGGCGGGAGCATGTAAATGCCCGCCCAGTTGTGACATCAGTCACGACGGATCGGGCAGTGGGTATGTAGAACACACTGCTTTATCCCACTTCAGATACAGTATATCTGCAGATATATCTATAGGTGTATACCCAGCTAAATGCTGGGCATACAATGTCAGATAAAACACC
The DNA here is from genome assembly GCF_028390025.1 of Pseudophryne corroboree. NCBI lineage: Eukaryota > Metazoa > Chordata > Amphibia > Anura > Myobatrachidae > Pseudophryne > Pseudophryne corroboree. Next base: position 809,846,360 of record NC_086447.1, read on the forward strand.
TATCAGACCGACAAGCATTTTATCTAACCCTGCCGATATCCGGGACATACACTGGGCGATTCTGTATATCACCGTGCATGTCACGTTATATTGGCACTCCGCCTCTGGGGAGGAAACATTTCCCCATTCCTCCCCATGTGAAGGAGCAGGGGAATGTCCATCTGTCGACCGCTGTAGGGTATACACTGCCTGATGCAGCCGACATGACACTTTGAAAATATTGAATCAGAGGGGCATCCCGTCCGATCGATATTTTCGGGCCGGTCGGCCACATACATGCTGCAATTATCTGGCTGATCCGCTGATATCGGGCATATCGGCCAGATAACTGTAGCGTGTAGCCAGCATTAGAGTGGAAGGGGCTGATGCAACTCCATTTTGCAGATGGATCTTGTAATTTCCTTATTGTGCACCTTCTGTGGCCGAGCACATGTAACTATGGGGCAGATGCAGTGGTGCAAGTGGGCGGGTACGGGTGGGTACGGCGTACCCGTAAGAATTTAGCCGTGGGTACGCCGTACCCACACCGACGGGCCGCCGCTCCTCGCACCGCCGCTGATGTGAGGGAAGGAGAGCGCAGCCTTTGCCTCTCCTTCCCCTCAGTCTCTGGCGGGTGTCTCATAGTTTAATTCAGCGGTGCGAGCTCTGATTGGCTCACGGATCGGCGCTGAATTAAACTGTGAGACACCCGCCGGAGACTGAGGGGAAGGAGAGGCACAGGCTGCGCTCTCCTTCCCTCACACAGGACGGCAGCGGCCAGCGGCAGCGGTGAGCAGGGAAGGGGGGGGCATGTTATACCTGGCACTGGGGGATATCTGGCACTGGGGGGGCATTTCTATCTGGCACTGGGGGGCATATATACCTGGCACTGGGGGATATCTGGCACTGTGGGGCATATATACCTGGCACTGGGGGATATCTGGCACAGGGGGGCATGTATACCTGGCACTGGGGGATATCTGGCACTGGGGGGGCATGTATACCTGGCACTGGGGGATATCTGGCACTGGGGGCATATCTGGCACTGTAGGGGCATTTCTGTATCTGGCACGGGGGGCAATGTATATCTGACACAGTGGGGGCATTTGTGTATCTTGCACTGTGGGGCAATGTGTATCTGGCACTGTGGGGCAATGTATATCTGGCACTGTGGGGCAACGTGTATCTGACACTGTGAGGCAATGAATATCTGGCACTCTGGGGGCATTTCTGTATCTGGCACTGTGGGGCAATGTGTATCTGGCACTGTTAATACACTGTGGGGCAATGTATATCTGGCACTGTGGGGCAACGTGTATCTGGCACTATTGGGGTCATACGTGTATCTGCCCCTCCCCCATATGTGTATCACGCCCCCATTTTCATTGGCCACGCCCCATGTGGCATTTGGCCACACCCATTTTTTTGCGCGCGCGCGCGCGCGCACACAGTACCCATAAGACATTTTTTCTACTTGCACCACTGGGCAGATGTACTAAGCCGTGGAGAGTGATAAAGAAGAGAGAGATAAAGTACCAACCAATCAGCTCCTAACTGCCATGTTACAGGCTGTGTTTTAAAAATTAGTTAGGAGCAGATTGGATATACTTTATCTCTTTCCACTTAATCATACTTGCTTATTCTCCCGGAATGGCCGGGAGGCTCCCGAAAATCGTGTGACCCTCCCGGCCCCCCGGAAGAGCAGGCAAGTCTCCTGATTCGCGGGGTCCCCCTGCCCGTCCGCCCACTTAGTGTGTAAAGTGGGCGGTCCGGGCAGTTGATGACGCGATTCTTGCTGAATCGCGTCATCATAGCCACGCCCCCTGCTGTGTAATGCTGGTGATCGCGGCATTACAGAGCGGGGGGCGTGGCTTAAAGGAGGTGTCATCGTGACTCCGCCCCCGCTCTGCCTCCGGCCCACCCCCTCAGCCACGTCACAGCCTCCCCTGCCCGCCCTCTGAGCCGACCTGGCTGCTCTCTCCCGCAGAGAGCAGCCAGAATGTAGGTAAGCATGCACTTAATCCCTCACCAAGCTTTGATAAATCTCCCCCTATGGGAAAGATGTAGCAAGCCATGGAGAGAGATAAAGTACCAGCCAAACAGCTTCTGACATTTTTTTCAAACACAGCCTGTAACATGATAGAAGCTGATTGGTTAGTACTTCATCTCTCTTTACTTTATTTCCAAGCTTTATTAATCTCCCCCTCCAATCTACTGGGTGATTTTGAGTCCTATGCAACTCACTTGTAGTTCTATGTCTTGCTAAATGGACGCAGCTCATGACAAAAGAGTATTTGGATAAATTGACTGGGGGGGAAGGGGGTGGCATATCCTGGGTGTGCAGGCAGAATTGCAGGCTAGGATGAGATGAACGTATGCAGAGATCTTTCTGATTTCGGATAGATTTCTTGCATATGGCAATTCTGCATACAGTCAATTATATGCATTTATTTTCATGCATCCAATATGCCCAGCTTTGTTCATTAGAAAGTGATTATTAACTGTGCAGTGGTTTCATGTGCGGAATGTAGATCTGCTGTCTTTACTAAAGGATTTTAGCGTTCAAAGATGGGGCGTAACTCCCAGAGGCAGAGGCTGACTCCAAGCCCTGAAGAGGCACCTGCACGTATAGTAGCACCTGTGTGGTTCACTGTGGTCTCCAAGTGTGGCCACTGCTCCTCCAATGGAGCTCTGTGGCACACCTGCTGCAGTGTAGAGTTAATCGTCTCAGTCCCAGGAGCCCTGCTAACACCTGCAGTAGGGACAGGACAGCCCCTGCCTGGTACCGCAATAGACGTGCACACGCCGCAGCTGCTGGACGGTGAAATGGGACCCATTGGTGAACGCTGAATCTGCATGCTGCAGATGGCTGAATCTCATGAGTCTTACACTGACTGGCTGTTGTCAAACAGCATAGTTGGAGCCATAGTTGCCGACATTCTGGCTGCCAGGTCGGCTTAGCAGGGGATGTGGCGCAGCAAAGGGAGGTGTAACAGGCGGCAGCAGGGGCGTGGAATCGAGATCGCATCATCGGCACTAATGCTGCAGGAGTTATACTTCAGTGTTTCCCCAGGGGGCGCGGGGGCTCCCTGGGGAAATACTAGAGTGTTTCCCCAGGGAGACTTGACAACTCTTCCGGGTGGCTGGGAGTGCCACCCGATTCCGGGAGAGTAGGTAAGTATGCTTGAAGCCCTGCAACCACAGGCTTTTCTCCCTCTATGGGTGTCCATGACACCCACAGAGGGAGAATATAACCTACAGTGAGCTACCGTGCCCGCAGTGTGGCGAGTGCAGCGAGACCACTTTCTAGCGTTCGCCCCGCTGCCGGCATACTGGTGGCTGGGATCCCATTGTCGGAATCATAACAGCCGGGATCCCAGCCACCGGTAATACGTATGTATTCCCTACAGGGAATAGAGAACTTGATACATGCACCATTAATGCTGGGATCTAGGAAGCATATATTCCTAAGGGGCTTTTTCCTAAACAAGCTCCCATAGAAAGTGGGTTATTTCACCCTGTGGTCATACATCCCAACATGACCCTCTCAGAGAGGGACAGAATGTTCTGCTTCTGGACTTTTCTCTTAATGTATGATTGCTGGCACATGTTGTGAACAGGTTAATGAATAAGAAAGGTGTTTCAACGCAGGTGCTGGCAATCACAAATTAAGAGAAAAGTCCAGGAGCAGAGCATTCTGTCCCTCCCGGAGAGGGTCATGTTGGGAGGAATGCCTGTGGTGCATACTTGCCTCCCTGACCCTCTCCATGAGGGAGAAAATGCTCTGTTCCCGGACTTTCCTGGTAATGTGTGATTGCCATCACCTGTGGTGAGCTGGGTAATTGATAAGAAAGGTGTTTCACCACAGGTGATGGCAATCGTACATTACCAGGAAAGTCCAGGAACAGAGCATTTTCTACCTCATGGAGAGGGTCAGGGAGGCAAGTATGCTGTAGTGGTGGTGGTAGCTTTATATTCACACCACTAGATTTGATTTAAAAAAAATATTAAGTTGAGTAAATATAAACCTACTCCATTATTTTTTGTTTTTTGTAACTTTACCATAGCTTTTATAGATTGATCACCATTGCTTTAATACTGCTGTTTCCTCTCTACTTTATATATATTTTTTATTCTTCCCCCACCACCTGAATGTTATACTTCTGCTGACTGCACACCGTGACAGATGTAACCTGCGCAGTGCATGGCTGCCTCAGATGGTTCTTTCTTGGGCAGGAAGAACAACACGTGGATTTATGCATTCAGTGTGTATCATACTACACATTTTAGTCACCCGTATATGTCTTAAGGCCTTATTCAGCATTGATTGCTTGTGCAATCCCCTGAGCAGTTTCACGATTTTTGGAAAACCAGGCAGGCACAGGATCTTATAGGCTGGTTGCTCAGGGCCGAAACTAGGATTTTCGTCACCCGGGGCAAGGCAGTAATTTGGCAGCCCCCCCCCCCCCCCCCCCAAAAAAAAACAAACTATCAGACTAAAATTATCAGATTATCAAAAATGTGGAAAAAAGGGGATACTACTGGACAATATTCCCCTATGTGCCTCAAATGCCCTATATGTGCTACATGCCCCACGAGCGTGTTCAACTACATGCTCCTCTGTGTGTCCCCATACATTGCACTATATCATAACACTTCATCACTGCACTACATTCCTCTATCCACTGCACTACATCACTATACCTACATCTGCTGCTACACGCTGAACTGCATCACTACACTACATGCCCCTATGCACTGCACTACATACCCTATATGCTACACTACATCCCCTTATATGCTACATCACATCAGTACATTACATGCCCCTATATACTACAAAACATTACTACACTACATACCCTATATGGTAAACTACATCACTGTACTACACCCCCCTATAAGCTACACCAAATCCCCACATCTGGGAGGCAAAGCGGAGGTTGATACTGCTAACTGCGAGCACAGTGCGCTTCTTCAGCTTGTACGGTGCACTGCACGCTAGTCGCAGCACTGCATGGCAAATAAGAGCATTTAAGGCAAAACCCGACATAGGAGAGATCCCAGGTACTGGAGCTCACCCGCACAGCATTGGAGCCCTCTGTGGGCAGACAGGTGGGTTAGCTACATTGCCCTGGGAGCTGTCTACTGTCTCGCTGGAGCAGCACAGCACTGCCGGTAAAAAAAACCCCTAAAAATCCTGCTCCTCTGTAACTCCTTGGCGCCCCCTCAAATCCTGCACCTGGGGTGCATACCCTCTTATGCCCCCCCCTAGTTACGGCCCTGGGTTGCTGGAGAGGCCCAAGTAAACCTGCCCCATGCTCAGACTCCAGCTGCCTCTTCTCATCTCCAGCTTGCAGTGCAGCTCCTGCTCTGCACTGCTGCTTTGAGTAAGTTATATGGGGGGGCGGGCCCCCCCTAATCTGGCTCTGTGTACTTTATCTCTCTCCAAGCTTTCATACTTCTGCGCTGTAGAATCTTGTTTGCCTCTACACACAAAAGACGTATTCTGACATTGTGCTGGAGGTACAAAACATTTTTCTAGAGAATCATAAGCAGTTCAGTGTGACATCGCCAGATAAGGCTTGAGAATAAAATCAAAATGTCATCCAAGCAAGAGACTATGGGGGTCATTCCGAGTTGATCGCTCGCTAGCTACATTTAGCAGCCGTGCAAACAAATGCATAGTCGCCTCCCAAGGGGGAGTGTAGTTTCGCTTTGCAAGTGTGCAAACGCCTTTTCAGCCGAGCGCAGCAAAAACATTTTGTGCAGTTTCTGAGTAGCTCTGGACTTCAGCCCTTGCTTTTTGGTGCCTGAATTGACGTCAGACACCCGCCCTGCACCTTTTTACACATTACGGCAGGATAGATAGATAGATAGATAGATAGATAGATAGATAGATAGATAGATAGATACAGGGGCGGATCCAGAAAAAAATTACAGGGGGGGCACCATAAGGGGCGTGGCTTCGTTGGAATGGGCGTGGCTTCGTTGGAATGGGCGTGGTATTGCAGGAAAAGACTACCTTATACCCCAGTTTTGCAACCTGCACGCCCAGACGTTGGCCACCACAGGAAAGAAAAATAATCCTGATTCATGCCCCTTACATTACTTGTCATTTTTCCTCCTTATAGTAATGCCCAGTATACATTATGCCACATACTGCAATGGACCTTAGACATTATGCCACACACAATAATGCACATGACACAGTATGCACACACCGTAATGCCCCACGACACATTATGCCACACACCGTAATGCCCCCGACACATTATGCCACACACTATAATGCCTGTGACACATTATGACAGGAATTGCAATGCCCGTTATACATTATGCTACACACTGCACTGCCCCTGATACATTATAGCACATACAATGTCTGTGACACATTATGACACACACTGCAATGTCCGTGATACATTATACCACACACTGCAATGCCCGATACATTATAGCACATACAATGCCTGTGACACATTATGCCACACACTGCAATGACCTTGAGACATTATACCACAATGCCCGTGATATAGTATACCATACACCGTAATGCCTGTGACACATACCGCAATGCCCGTTATACCCTATGCCACACACCGCAATGCCCGTTATATATTATGCCACACTGCAATGACCCTGAGACATTACACCACATACCACAATGCCCGTGATATAGTATACCACACACCGTAATGCCTGACACATTATGACACACACCGCAATGTCCGTGATACATTATGCCACACACTGCAATGACCCTGAGACATTATACCACATATCACAATGCCAGCGATATAGTATACCATACACCGTAATGCCTGTGACACATTATGACACACACCGCAATGTCCGTGATACATTATGCCACACACCGTAATGCCCATTACACTTTAAGTCCTACAGTAAGGCTTCTAATTACTTTTCAAATACCTGCTCGTTGTCAGGGGTTTCATGCACTGGGTGTCATGCTCGTTGCCAGGGGTTTCATGCTCTTGGTTCCATGCACGGTGCCAGGGGTTTTCATGCTCAGGGTGTCATGCTCGTTGCCAGGGGTTTCATGCACTGGGTGTCATGCTCGTTGCCAGGGGTTTCATGCACTGGGTGTCATGCTCGTTGCCAGGGGTTTCATGCACTGGGTGTCATGCTCGTTGCTAGGAGGTAGTCCTTGTTGCTAGGGCTGTGCTCCCAGTGCCACATATGTCCCCAGTGCCAGATATTCCCCCACGGTGCCAGGTACTCACATGCCCCCAGTGCCAAATATAGCCCCCCCCCCATGTGCCAGGTACACATATACCCCCCAGTGCCACATATGCCCCCAGTGCCAGATATTCCCCGACAGTGCCACATATGCCCCCAGTGCCAGATATCCCCCCCAGTGCTATATATGCCCCCAGTGCCACATATGCCCCAGTGCCAGCTATTCCCCCCCAGTGCCACATATGCCTTCAGTGCCAGATATTCCCCCCCCCCAGTGCCACATATGCCCCCAGTGCCAGATATTCCCCCCCCCCCCCAGTGCCATATATGCCCCCAGTGCCAGATATTCCCCCCAGTGCCATATATGTCCCCAGTGCCAGATATTCTCCCCCCCCCCCTCCCTGCTAAATATGCCCCCAGTGCCAGATATTCCCCCCCAGTGCCAGATATGCCCCCTCAGTGCGTCCCCCCCCCCCCCCCCGCTTCCTCCGCCGCCGCCGCTCCCCCCGCTCCCCCCGCTCCCCTGCTGTTAGGAGGGACACGGAGGGCACAGTGCACGCCTCCCTGTGTCCCTCCTGTGTCTCCGGCGGCCGCGGGTCACTCTAATAAAGGAAGTGCTCACGAACGGCACTTCCTTTATGAGACCCGCGGCCGCCGGAGACCTTGTTCTTGCTCAGCGGTGACGTCACTTTAGGTCAACCGCAGGGCAGAAAGTTCCCATCATTGGTTACAATGTAGCGCATAGGCGCTACATTGTAACACTGCCGTGTGCTGCCTGTCAGTGAGGACAGGAGCACACAGCTGATCAGGAGAGTGCTACAACGTGGCGCTCCCTGATTGGCTGAAGAAACCCACTTAGACAGAAGTCAAAGTGGGTTTCTGGCATTCGTGGAAAGGTGACCCATGTGCAAACATGGGTCCCCTTTCAGTTCGTGGTCGGGACACCGTTTTTTTTTTTTTTTCAAGTACGTGGATTACCCCTGGATTTCCCGAGGAGCCTGGACCCCTGGATCTCGTGAGTATAATTTCTTCAACAGGTACCCCTTGGATTCTACTGGAGAAGAGGACCGACCTGCGTGGGAACTTAAGGTAAGTATGTATGTATGTATGTGTGTATGTATGTAATAAATCTTTACTTTCACGGTGTGTGTGTCTTGTCTTTTTTTGGGTATTTTTTTAGTAGTAGTACTACAGGTACCAGCGGGCCCGTTTTTTCCGTCGCATGCTGGTACTTGTGGTTCTCCAAGTACCAGCATGCGGGGGAGGCTTGCTGGGCCTTGTAGTACTGCTACTAAAAACAATATCTTTTCTTTTACAACAAAGGCTATCAGCCTCCCCATCCGCAGCCCATTGGATGGGGGGGGACAGCCTCGGGCTTCACCCCTGGCCCTTGGGTGGCTGGGGGGGGGGACCCCTTGATTGAAGGGGTCCCCACTCCCCCAGGGTACCCCGGCCAGGAGTGACTAGTTGGATTTTTGATGCCACGGCCGCAGGGCACTATATAAAAGTGACCCCCGACTGTGGCATTATCTGTCCAGCTAGTGGAGCCCGGTGCTGGTTTTAAAAATACGGGGGACCCCTACTCTTTTTGTCCCCCGTATTTTTGGGACCAGGACCAGGCGCAGAGCCCGATGCTGGTTGCTTAAATATGGGGGAACCCCTGTCATTTTTTTTCCCATATTTCTGCAACCAGGATCGGCTCAAAGAGCCCGAGGCTGGTTATGCTTAGGAGGGGGGACCCCACGCAATTTTTTTTGAAAAAATAAGCACTTTCCCACCCCTTCCCACTGATATACATGCACGGATCTCATGGATCCGTGCATGCCTATCCAATCACGAATAAAAAAAAAAGGTCTGTTTTTTTTTAGCACTTTTTTACGAGTTGTAATTTTTCACGGCACTGTTTGTTTGTTTTTTGCTTTGCACTTCTTAGTAAATGACCGAGATTCATACTTAAACAGCCGCGTTTTGACCGATGGTGTATTCATTCGTAATTTTTTACTTGGACTTGCAAAAAATTACGAATGCCCTCATCTCTGCCGTGATTAGTGTTTAGTAAATTACCGAGATGACACTTTGATGAAAAAACGGCATCTCGGTCAAAATCGGGAGCTTAGTAAATTTCCCCCTATGAGTAGCAATTGTTTGTTGAAATACATCCTTATGATTTACATTCTATATGACTGGCGTGCATTCTTCTATGAACAGAATATTCCTAATGATTTAAAGATATATATGTCTAGATGCAACCTCTGCGGCTTTGTTAATAAAAGGTACACAATTAGTGATGAATTATTATAAATCACTAAAGAGTTAAAATTATACATTTGCTTCAAAGATATGAAATATAGTAATATAATACAAGCAATAGAATCAGACAGAGACAAGGAGGGGAATAGAAAAGGAAAAAAGTATACCCCTTAGCATTACCCCTTATCATTGGCACCCATCAGTACTGCTTTAGTTTCAATTTAAAAGCAGGGAACCCACATTATTACTTTTTCTCTGTTTAAATTGCTTGTATACAAAAAATACTTTATCTCTCTCTGCGGAAGATTTATTTTTTCAGCACTAACAAGTTTCCTCAAGACCAAGGATTCACACTGAAGACATTAACCAAGCAAGTATGGTTTTAATTTATAACTTCTATTTGTTAAAGCAAATCCAGTTATCTAATGTATTATAAACTGTAGCACTCTCTACAAGTTTATAAAGCAAAAATGTTGCTCTTAAATCCCAACCTGCAATAAACCTGCAGATCAACTTGTTCACAGCCAATACAGCCAGGAATTATCACTATTGTTCTAATTGATGTGAAAACAGTTCCTTTTCTGGCTGGTTTAAGACCTAAGATGTGATGAATTATTATAAATCACTAAAGGGTTAAAATTATACACTTGCTTCAAAGATATGAAATATAGTAATATAATACAAGCAATAGAATCAGACAGAGAAAAGGAGGGGAATAGAAAAGGAAAAAAGTATACCCCTTAGCATTACCCCTTATCAGTGCCCATACACTTGTGAGATGTCTACGATTTTGACCGCATCTGTGCGATAAATTGCAAGATTGTATGCACATCTTATGTACCATGCAACGCGATGCGCGAGCACGCCCGTCGAATCTCGCGTCTCAAGATCTTATGTGCTGCACTTAATATTTATCGGATCACACGTGCTGTTTTTACCACATTCGATTTATCGCACTGCGATGTGCCATCTGTGAGGTATTTAGCTCACTTCCTGGACACTCCCACCACCCATTTCTGGTCGCAAGGGGCATGTGATAAATCGCATGATTGCATACGCATCAAATGCACACACAAAAAAGCACTTTTGATGCGATTTATCGCAATATGAGTTTCAAGGGAAATCGGGCCCGATATCGCATCACATGTAATTGCACAAGTGTATGGCCAGCAAGGATGACATTGCACACACATTTATTGCAAATTTTAAAGTGGGAATAAACCTTGCCTATAATAGTGGATTATATTACTGTAAATAGTGAAACATAGAGCCCGATTCAGGTTGGATTGCTATATTTGCAATACGCAATCAGGGTGATTATCGAACGACTGCGCACGTGCCAGCAAAAACAGCGACAGAAAATGCGTACACATTGTGATTGCAATGCAGCCGCTGTTTGAGTGACATGAAGCCGGCCTTTCTGGGTGGTCAACCCGCCATTTTCTGGGTGTGTCTGAAAAAATGCAGGTGTGCTAAGGCGTTTTTAAGGAGGGCCTCTGACGTCAGTGATGACCACTTCCAGCCTCTTGTGTGATACCCATGTTGGGGTACCCCTGCTGCATGCCATTGCAGCCCTAATGGTAATCTGTACTGCCTGAGGGACTGTCTTGCACAGTCGTCCTTTCCCTGGTTGCTGGGAATGGCCTCGGCTGAACCGTAGGGCACTGGGACCCAGGATCTGCAGTGAGGGACCCAGCAACGCGGGAAGTCTGTCCCCGTTAGGATTGGACGGGGCACACGGCGCGAAGGAAAAAAGGCAGAGCTGAGCATAAAGGAAGGAGGAGTGTGAGGAGTACTGCAGCGGGAGGCGTGTGAAAAGAAGAGGGGAAGCCGATGCCGCTGACAGACGGAAGACGCTAGCATGAGCGCCGCGCTGCGGGAGTGTGAGAGACGCCACTGGGTGAAGAGAAGCGGAGAGTGATGCGCGGCTGCAGCTGACTGAGAGGGAGAAGAGCGCAGGCGGAAGGGGGAGCCGTGACAGGAGTGCAGAGCAGCACCGAGGAGCGAAGAGAACACTGAAGGCTACAGGTACTTACTCCACAGACAGTCCCACCAGCCCATGCGTTCCCTAAACTTGACGGGAGGCATGCTGCAGGGGCGCAAGAGCCCTATATTAGCTTCACTGTGAATAGTGTCTCAGTAAAGAGACAACATACCGTTTGTGCCCTGCCTGCCGTTTCTTGCCACATAAGTGACACTGAACATCCCAAATGCCATACCTCCTACAGCAATAGGGACTTTAGGGAGGATAGTACTCTGCATCACCCCATTACCTCAGCCTTTACCAGCCGACCACTGACGCCTCACGCACCTCTATCAGAATAGAGGCACATGCTGGGCTCAACGGAGCATCGCCACCAACTTGCACCCTTTGTTTGCCACCAGAACCCCAACCCAGGGCAGTGTTGTAAAGCTACACCCAAATCACCAATCTTAACTGGTTGTACCTATCCCAGCCACCCTACGCAGCTATACAAGGAACTGAGATATCTACTGAGCTGCATGAACTATTTCTTTGTGCCTTAAGTGAGTTCATTGTTCAGCCCTTCGAGCTACCACTGGTGATTGTCCACTAGACTTTTCACTGAGTGTTATTCCTGCTATCAGCCGTGTGCAGGATTTGTCAAACAGTGGAAAAGTAATCCTAATATTCGTTTGTGATTATTGTGTGTCTTGCATAGACTTATTTTTGAACTTCTCCGGCTTGTGTATAGGATCAGAGACTGCCTTTGCTGGGTCCACAGCCCCACCTAGTGGTGTATTATTATACTGTTTGAATGTTCCTGAACCAGCTTTTCTAAATGACAGTTCCAGTATCAATGTTCTGAAAGCACTTATGTTGATGTTGTAATATTTTTACATTTACTATGTGATATGAGGTAATGCGCCTTTCCAAAACGCACTAGGTTTACTATCCAGCAACTCAGATTTCATGAAATGGTGACTACCCTTTCTACCTGTATAATAAACTTGTTGTCACCGCCAATTTGTATTTTCCTTTATCTGCGGGGTACTTTTCGGGGTGTCCATTCTTCTGCCGCAGGCACCTATGGAAGAAGTCGTGAGGGGTCTGGAATCAGCAAGCGTCGTCTGGAGAAAGCAGGTACGACTCTACTGCACCACAGGGGTGTTATTACACTTGTTTAGCAAAAATCTACGACGACCTTGCCTGCCGCAGATAGGATAAATCTTTGATGTTCCGGTAGTTGCATATGATTTTGCGATCAGCCCGCATATTGCAATGCATATTTACAATGGGCGTTTTTTCTCTATTTCTGGGTGGAAATTATTTGATCGCAGAAACTACAATCTTTACTGAATCGGGCCCATGGTATCATCAGGCATTCGGTAAAGTGACCACTCTTTGGCTGCATGATGCACAGTTATACCACTTTCACACAGAAAAGTGCAAAAACCCTGGATTTCACCTGGCATTTGAGTGTAGGTTCAAAGTCCTGGGAATTTCGACCCGTGTTGATCCGCAAATTACTGGGTAAAAGTGCTTTACCCAGTAATCTGGTTTTCTGTGTAAAAAGGGTTTAATTGATATGACTTGAGACACTGTGCAGCAATAGATAAATTACATACTATACCTATGTAAAGTATGTATACATCCAGATGAAAGTGGCAAATGTATCACTAAAAATTGTAGAATTTTTTTTTTTCCCCCCCCAAGCCATAGATTGTGCGCAAAACAGCTCACAGATATTGACCTACCATTTATTTTATTTAGGAACAGATATAAAATTGACATATCAATTTCTAAATAATCTCATTGTTTCTCTGACACTTCCGGTATTGATGACATTTCTTCTGAGTTACCCAGCAATTTTTCACCATACTGCTTCTTTTCTCTGATGTTTTTATTTCAGTATAATTCTTTCTGTCTACTAAATTATTCTCATTTTACTGGGGTTTTTTGTTGACACTTGTCTCCTCATCCCAATCCCTTTTCCTGTTCATTTTCTTAATTTAACTATTCCCTTTTACGCTCCTATTTCCTTATAATGGGGGTAATTCAGAGTTGATTGCAGCAGCAAATTTGTTAGCAGTTGGGCAAAACCATGCGCACTGCAGGGGGGGGCAGATATAACATGTGCAGAGAGAGTTCGATTTGGGTGGGTTATTTTGTTTCTGTGCAGGGTAAATACTGGCTACTTTATTTTTACACTGCAATTTAGATTTCAGTTTAAACACACCCTACCCAAATCCAACTCTCTCTGCACACATTATATCTGCCCCACCTGCTGTGCACATGGTTTTGCCCAACTGCTAACAAATTTGTTGCTGCGATCAACTCTGAATTACCCCCAATATTGCTCAAGGGAGGAACTACTACTGTTTCAGTGGGTGTTAGAGGTGAGCAAGTTGGAGACCAAAGTTCAGATAAAAGCAGATCAAAACCATGGGAAGATGGCTCATCCTCAAATGTTTTAATAGGAACCATAAATGTAGTGTTCTGCCCTGCTACTCTCTTATGTGCTTTTCTTTCCATATGTCAGGTCAGGCTTGAAAGAGGTCTCTGACGAGTGGACCAAAACTGGGAAAGTTGGGGCTTCAGGGGGATGGAAGTGAGGAGGCCGGATGTAGTTCTTTCTCATGGACCACAAACGTTCCGGAAGCACACGAGGGCTAGAGCGCCTATAGCTGGGAAAAACTAGGCTGAAGAAGACTGGATACTGAAGTAGCTGCTGCTAAAATTAATAAAACTGCAGGAGACCAAGTACTGAAATGACTGTGTCTTGAATACATGAGACTGCTGAAGTTTGGACACTGGGATGACTGTGACTTGAATACACAAGACTGCAGAATATTGGGTACTAGAATAACTGCAGCTTGAAAACACGGCCTGCAGAACTGGACACTGGAATAACTGCATCTTGAAAACACGGACTGCAGAAGACTGGATACTGGAATAACTGCGTCTTGAAAATATACGTTATGGTAAGAACTTACCATTGATAACAGTATTTCTCCTAAGTCCACAGGTTCCACAGGATACATTGGGATATGGTGGAGCGACAGCGGCTTTGCATCAAACGGTCAAAGCTTTTCTGCCTCCCAGCATGCGGGCCCGTCCGTATATCCCACCTCCTGGCTCAGGCAAATCAGTTGTTTTCCAAAGCTCAAGGCAGGGGCATCATGTAGAGCCCTAATCAGGCAAGAAGAACACACATGTACACCCTTCCGTACAAGATTGAAGAGGTTAGTGAGTAAAAGGATCCTCAAATCAGGTGCGTCAGGGTGGGATCCCGGTGGAACCTGTGGACTTAGGAGAAATACTGTTATCAACGGTAAGTTCTTACCATAACATATATTTCTCCTGCAGGGTCCACAGGGTATCCACAGGATACATTGAGATGTCCCAAAACAATTTAGTGGTGGGGAAGCTCCTGATTAGACAGGAGAATCCTTTGCCCGAATTCAGCGTCCTGAGAGGCAAAGGTATCTACGGCATAATGTCTAATGAATGTGTAAATGGAGAACATGTGTCTACCTAACATATCTATTCTGCTGAAACAACATATTGTGCTGTCCATTAATGACCTACCTTACAAGTAGAATGAGCAGAGACATTAGCCGGAAACAGGGAGATCAGCTTTAGAATATGCTTCTGAAATCTGCACTTCACTAGTGTCTGCTTATCCACAGGCAGGCAGGAATTGTGAAATTCATAGAGAATGAAGAGAGTATCTCTTTCTGATGGCACTTGTATGATCCACGTAAATCCTTAAGGCATGGACTACGTCCAACGCTGCATCTTCCGCAGCAAAGTCCGGCCCCTAGAAGACCGAGACTACATTTTCTTCATTAAGATGGAATTTAGAAACCACATTAGGAAGATACCCAGATTTGGTTCGAAGAACTGCTCTATCTGGATAAAAAAAATCAGAAATGGAGGATGGCATAACCATGCCCCTAAATCTAAAATTCTTCTAACTGAAGCAAAAAGTCAGTAGAAAGAGAAGTTTAGCTGTCAACCATTTAAGATCCAATCTGTCAAGTGGTTCAAATGGGACAACCTGAAGGGCCTTTAGGACTAATTTAAATCCCAAGGCACTGTGGGAATGTTAGGGTCTCCTGCCCTGTGCTGCCACGTCGTCATGGCAACCGGGAGACAAGTGCTAGCGGAGTAACCTGAGCGCAGCTGATACTCCGGTTCGGGTCTTTTGCTGTGCATTGGTTATAGGCTCTGTGCACGGCAGGGGATCCGGTGCTGGTTTTTGTGCTCACAGTCTGTGAGGTCTGAGTGGGGCGTGGACAGCACCTGCTTTATAAGGCCTCTTCTCAGGGTAAGCAGATGCTGCTGAATCTTTGTTGGTTAGTCAGTTCCTGAAAGTTAACCAGTACTGTGTAGCTTTGTATTTGTTTGTTGCTTACTGCAAATAGGCCTGGGGATTTGGTATTACACTCTGCCAATCCAGACCTAGCAGTAAGACTGGAGTCAGTCGTTTAGCTTGCTGGGGTTCTGTTACTACTCTGTGAACTTAGCAAGTTTGCGGCTGTATTCTAAGACTTGCCTGTCTAATCCTGTCTCACTGTGCTAGGTGTCAGGGGTCAGTTTAGTGGCAGTAAGCTGAACCTGTGCACTGCAAGTGAGAATTAGGATTGTGGAGACTCTCCTTGTGTCTATCATTCCATCTCTGACCAAGGAGTTTACTGCCACACCCGTTGGTAACCCTTTAGGGTTTTGCTGTTGCCCTTAGCAACAGCATTTCGGGTTCTCTACGTATTAAAACACAACATCTTGCTTTTCCCATCTGAGCAGTTCTAATACAAGGGAGATACCCAGTTCCTTAGCCTCTGGGCTTCTCTGTTCACCTTGTGTGTATTTTGTTACCCTATCACCTTCTGTGTACGTTATGTCATATTCCCCAGTCTGTCTGTGAGTCCATTTGTTTTGCATAACAGTTCAAACACCAGTACATTCCTGCAGGCACTGGAGTGCATAACAGTTCTGACACCAGTACTTTCCTGCAGGCACTGGTGTGCATAACATATTCAGCAGCCTAATACTCCTGTTGAAATTTTGTGGGAATATGGAGCATACCCCTCAAAATACGTTGCAACAGGTGGTCGATCAGGTGCAGGTCCTGACTCGACAATTTAATGATTTGTCCATTAAAATGCACACCTCCCAGGCTGCTGGCGGAGCTCCCGCAGCAGCAGCACCTGCAGGGGTTAAGGAGCCGAAAGTAAATCTCCCGGATCGTTTTTCTGGAGATCGCTCGCAGTTCTTTTGTTTCAAGGAGAGCTGCAAGCTATACTTCCGGCTTAGGCCTCAGTCTTCTGGGTCGGAGATTCAGCGGGTGGGCATAGTGATTTCCTTGCTACAAGGAGACCCACAGGTCTGGGCATATGGGTTGCAGCCTGACTGTCCGTCGCTTAAAAGTGTTGATGCTTTTTTTACGGCACTGGGCATGTTGTATGATGACCCTGACAAGACGGCCTCAGCCGAGGCTCAGATTTCGATCCTTAAGCAAGGGCGAAGGCCAGTTGAGGTTTACTGTACAGAGTTTCGGAGGTTGGCCCATGATACCCAGTGGAATGACCCAGCCCTGAGACACCAGTACCGAAGAGGTCTTTCTAACCAGATAAAGGACCAACTGGTACAATATCCCTTGCCTGATAGCTTGGATCAGCTCATGCAGTTATCCATCCGGGTGGATAGACGGCTGAGAGAGCGTAGGCTTGAAAGGGAGACTGAGATTTCCTTCCTTCCCAAGGGAACCTCAGACTCTGAGGAATTTTCCGAGGAGCCTATGCAGATTGGGGCTACCCGCCTCTCCTCGCGTGAGAAGACGCGGAGGAGACAGCAGGGGTTGTGTTTGTACTGTGGGAATAAAGGTCATGTGGTAGTATCATGCCCAGAAAAGCCGGAAAACTTCAGGGCCTGAGGGTGATGGGAAATATCCTGTCAGGCCAGAAGTCAGAATTTCCCAAGAAGACTTTTATCATTCCGGTGACCTTGAAGATCCTCGGTCAAACTGTCAAGACTGAGGCCTTTGTGGACAGTGGGGCCGACGGGGTTTTTATGGACCGCCAATTCGCCCTGAAACACTCTGTTCCCTTAGTACCCTTGGCATCAGAAATTGAGATTTGTGGGTTAAACGGGGAACCATTATCCCAAAGTAAAATTACCTCTTGCACTAGCCAGATTTCTTTGTTTATTGGAGCCACACACTCTGAAAAATTGTCCTTTTATGTGACTGTCTGTACTTTTGCCCCATTGGTGTTGGGGTTACCCTGGTTAAGGGCCCACAATCCTCAATTTGACTGGGTCTCTGGGGAGATTCTTAGTTGGGGTACTGATTGTTTCAGGAGTTGCTTGAGCCTTCCAGTCAGGCTCTCGCAGCTAATTTGCCAGGATTGCCAGGGTGTTATGCAGATTTTGCGGACGTGTTCTCCAAAAAAGTTGCAGAGGTACTACCTCCCCATCGCCCCTATGACTGTGCCATTGATTTGTTGCCAAATGCTAAGCTTCCCAAGAGCAGGTTGTACTCCCTGTCACGTCCTGAGACTCAGGCTATGGCAGAGTACATTCAGGAGAACTTGGCTAAGGGATTTATCAGACCTTCACAGTCTCCAGTTGGGTCGGGGTTCTTCTTCGTGGGTAAAAAGGACGGTTCGTTGCGACCCTGCATCGACTTCAGGGAATTGAACCGTATCACGATTAAAAACTCATACCCACTGCCTCTCATTTCGGTCTTGTTTGACCAGCTTCGTACTGCCACCATTTTTTCTAAGATTGACCTACGCGGTGCGTACAATCTAATCCGAATAAGAGAGGGGGATGAATGGAAGACTGCCTTTAATACCCACTCAGGGCATTATGAATATTTGGTGATGCCTTTTGGGCTCTGTAATGCCCCGGCAGTCTTCCAGGATTTCATGAATGATGTGCTCAGGGAATATTTGGATAGATTCTTAGTTGTATACTTATATGACATCCTAATCTTCTCCCATTCCCTGGAGGAACATCGGAAGCATGTACGCTTAGTCCTCCAGAAACTCAGAGACCACCGGCTTGGGGCGAAGCTGGAGAAGTGCGAATTTGAAGTTCAGCAAATCGCATTTCTAGGATATATTATCTCCCCAGAAGGTTTCCAAATGGAGGGTTCCAAGGTACAGGCAGTCCTGGATTGGGTGCAGCCCACTAGTTTGAAGGCGCTTCAGCGTTTCCTGGGCTTTGCAAATTTTTATAGACGATTTATCGCTGGATTTTCGTCTATAGTGGCGCCCTTGGTGGCACTCACTAAGAAAGGGGCGGATGTTGCTCACTGGTCTTGTGAGGCTAAAGCGGCTTTTGCCCGTCTCAAAAGGGCATTTGTTTCGGCCAAGGTGCTGCGACACCCAGATCCAGAGCGTCCTTTTGTGGTGGAGGTGGATGCCTCTGAGATGGGTACTGGGGCAGTGCTTTCTCAGATGGGAGTGTCTGATAATCGCCTTCATCCCTGTGCTTACTTTTCCCGTAAATTTTCGCCTGCCGAGATGAATTATGACGTGGGTAACCGGGAATTGTTGGCTATTATGGATGCACTCGAGGAGTGGAGACACTGGCTTGAGGGGGCTAAGTTTGTGGTCTCAATTCTCACTGACCATAAGAATCTGGCATATTTAGAGTCAGCAAAGCGTCTCAATGCCAGGCAGGCACGATGGGCTTTGTTTTTTGCTCGCTTTAATTTTTTGATAACATATCGCCCTGGGTCAAAAAACATCAAGGCTGATGCGCTCTCGCGGAGTTTTGCTCCAATCCAGGAGACCACCGAGGAGCCGTTGCCCATTGTTTCCCCATCATGTATTAAAGTGGGCATTACCCAGGACCTCTTATCATTAGTCCTTAGAGCACAGGAGCAGGCTCCTCCAGACCTTCCGGTAGGTCTTTTGTTTGTGCCTCCTAGGTTAAGACAGCGAGTATTCCTGGAATTCCATGCCAAGAAGTCGGCAGGTCACCCGGGTATTGCCAGAACTCGGGAGTTGCTATCTAGGGCGGTGTGGTGGCCCTCGGTGGCTAAGGATGTGGATCAGTGGGTTCGGGCATGTGACATCTGCGCCCGAAATAAGACTCCTAGAGGGGTTCCTGTTGGCCCATTACATCCACTCTCTATCCCATCTAAGCCATGGACCCACATTTCAATGGATTTTGTGGTGGACTTGCCCAAATCCTCGGGGATGACAGCCATCTGGGTTGTCGTTGACAGGTTTTCGAAGATGGCGCACTTCGTTCCACTGGTTGGGCTGCCATCGGCCAGACGCCTGTCTGAATTATTTATGCTGCATGTTGTGCGTCTCCACGGGTTGCCACTTGATGTGGTCTCTGACCGCGGATCCCAGTTTGTGGCCAAATTCTGGAGGGCATTTTGTTCCGATCTCCAGATTTCTGTCAGCTTGTCGTCAGGCTACCATCCGCAGTCTAATGGGCAGACTGAAAGGGTGAACCAGTCCTTGGAGCAGTTCCTCAGGTGTTATGTCTCCAAGTGTCAGACTGACTGGGTTGCTCATCTGTCCATGGCGGAGTTTGCCTATAACAACGCGGCTCACTCTGCTACAGGGATCTCTCCCTTCCTTTGTGTGTATGGGCATCATCCTAAGGCCAATTCTTTTGACCCCCTGGACTCCACGCCTGGTGGTTCCTCTGTGGTTTCGGTCCTTAGAGGTATTTGGCGGAAAGTGAAGAAAGCCCTTGTGTCTGTGTCATTAGTGACCAAAAGGGTTTTTGATAAGCGGAAAAGACCCTGCAGCTTCAAATTAGGAGACTTCGTCTGGTTGTCTACCAAGAATTTGAAGTTGAGACAGCCATCTCATAAGTTAGGCCCCCGGTTCATCGGCCCTTATAAGATCACCAGGGTTATCAATCCGGTGGCATTTCAGTTAGATCTGCCCGTTCTTTGGGTATCAATAAAACATTTAATTGTTCCCTTTTAAAACGGGCGATTAGTAATCCTTCTTCCAGTGGAAGACCTTCCCCTCTTCTGATACGTGGCCAGAGGGAGTTTGTTGTTGAAAGGATTCTTGACTCCAAGGTGGTTCGGGGTCGGCTATCATTTTTGGTGCACTGGAAGGGGTATGGCCCGGAGGAGCGGTCGTGGGTGCGCAGTTGTGATCTTCATGCCCCCAGACTGATACGCTCTTTCTTCTCGCAGTTCCCCGATAAACCCGGTGGTAGGGGTTCTTTGACCCCTCGTCAGAGGGGGGGGTACTGTTAGGGTCTCCTGCCCTGTGCTGCCACGTCGTCATGGCAACCGGGAGACAAGTGCTAGCGGAGTAACCTGAGCGCAGCTGATACTCCGGTTCGGGTCTTTTGCTGTGCATTGGTTATAGGCTCTGTGCACGGCAGGGGATCCGGTGCTGGTTTTTGTGCTCACAGTCTGTGAGGTCTGAGTGGGGCGTGGACAGCACCTGCTTTATAAGGCCTCTTCTCAGGGTAAGCAGATGCTGCTGAATCTTTGTTGGTTAGTCAGTTCCTGAAAGTTAACCAGTACTGTGTAGCTTTGTATTTGTTTGTTGCTTACTGCAAATAGGCCTGGGGATTTGGTATTACACTCTGCCAATCCAGACCTAGCAGTAAGACTGGAGTCAGTCGTTTAGCTTGCTGGGGTTCTGTTACTACTCTGTGAACTTAGCAAGTTTGCGGCTGTATTCTAAGACTTGCCTGTCTAATCCTGTCTCACTGTGCTAGGTGTCAGGGGTCAGTTTAGTGGCAGTAAGCTGAACCTGTGCACTGCAAGTGAGAATTAGGATTGTGGAGACTCTCCTTGTGTCTATCATTCCATCTCTGACCAAGGAGTTTACTGCCACACCCGTTGGTAACCCTTTAGGGTTTTGCTGTTGCCCTTAGCAACAGCATTTCGGGTTCTCTACGTATTAAAACACAACATCTTGCTTTTCCCATCTGAGCAGTTCTAATACAAGGGAGATACCCAGTTCCTTAGCCTCTGGGCTTCTCTGTTCACCTTGTGTGTATTTTGTTACCCTATCACCTTCTGTGTACGTTATGTCATATTCCCCAGTCTGTCTGTGAGTCCATTTGTTTTGCATAACAGTTCAAACACCAGTACATTCCTGCAGGCACTGGAGTGCATAACAGTTCTGACACCAGTACTTTCCTGCAGGCACTGGTGTGCATAACATATTCAGCAGCCTAATACTCCTGTTGAAATTTTGTGGGAATATGGAGCATACCCCTCAAAATACGTTGCAACAGGTGGTCGATCAGGTGCAGGTCCTGACTCGACAATTTAATGATTTGTCCATTAAAATGCACACCTCCCAGGCTGCTGGCGGAGCTCCCGCAGCAGCAGCACCTGCAGGGGTTAAGGAGCCGAAAGTAAATCTCCCGGATCGTTTTTCTGGAGATCGCTCGCAGTTCTTTTGTTTCAAGGAGAGCTGCAAGCTATACTTCCGGCTTAGGCCTCAGTCTTCTGGGTCGGAGATTCAGCGGGTGGGCATAGTGATTTCCTTGCTACAAGGAGACCCACAGGTCTGGGCATATGGGTTGCAGCCTGACTGTCCGTCGCTTAAAAGTGTTGATGCTTTTTTTACGGCACTGGGCATGTTGTATGATGACCCTGACAAGACGGCCTCAGCCGAGGCTCAGATTTCGATCCTTAAGCAAGGGCGAAGGCCAGTTGAGGTTTACTGTACAGAGTTTCGGAGGTTGGCCCATGATACCCAGTGGAATGACCCAGCCCTGAGACACCAGTACCGAAGAGGTCTTTCTAACCAGATAAAGGACCAACTGGTACAATATCCCTTGCCTGATAGCTTGGATCAGCTCATGCAGTTATCCATCCGGGTGGATAGACGGCTGAGAGAGCGTAGGCTTGAAAGGGAGACTGAGATTTCCTTCCTTCCCAAGGGAACCTCAGACTCTGAGGAATTTTCCGAGGAGCCTATGCAGATTGGGGCTACCCGCCTCTCCTCGCGTGAGAAGACGCGGAGGAGACAGCAGGGGTTGTGTTTGTACTGTGGGAATAAAGGTCATGTGGTAGTATCATGCCCAGAAAAGCCGGAAAACTTCAGGGCCTGAGGGTGATGGGAAATATCCTGTCAGGCCAGAAGTCAGAATTTCCCAAGAAGACTTTTATCATTCCGGTGACCTTGAAGATCCTCGGTCAAACTGTCAAGACTGAGGCCTTTGTGGACAGTGGGGCCGACGGGGTTTTTATGGACCGCCAATTCGCCCTGAAACACTCTGTTCCCTTAGTACCCTTGGCATCAGAAATTGAGATTTGTGGGTTAAACGGGGAACCATTATCCCAAAGTAAAATTACCTCTTGCACTAGCCAGATTTCTTTGTTTATTGGAGCCACACACTCTGAAAAATTGTCCTTTTATGTGACTGTCTGTACTTTTGCCCCATTGGTGTTGGGGTTACCCTGGTTAAGGGCCCACAATCCTCAATTTGACTGGGTCTCTGGGGAGATTCTTAGTTGGGGTACTGATTGTTTCAGGAGTTGCTTGAGCCTTCCAGTCAGGCTCTCGCAGCTAATTTGCCAGGATTGCCAGGGTGTTATGCAGATTTTGCGGACGTGTTCTCCAAAAAAGTTGCAGAGGTACTACCTCCCCATCGCCCCTATGACTGTGCCATTGATTTGTTGCCAAATGCTAAGCTTCCCAAGAGCAGGTTGTACTCCCTGTCACGTCCTGAGACTCAGGCTATGGCAGAGTACATTCAGGAGAACTTGGCTAAGGGATTTATCAGACCTTCACAGTCTCCAGTTGGGTCGGGGTTCTTCTTCGTGGGTAAAAAGGACGGTTCGTTGCGACCCTGCATCGACTTCAGGGAATTGAACCGTATCACGATTAAAAACTCATACCCACTGCCTCTCATTTCGGTCTTGTTTGACCAGCTTCGTACTGCCACCATTTTTTCTAAGATTGACCTACGCGGTGCGTACAATCTAATCCGAATAAGAGAGGGGGATGAATGGAAGACTGCCTTTAATACCCACTCAGGGCATTATGAATATTTGGTGATGCCTTTTGGGCTCTGTAATGCCCCGGCAGTCTTCCAGGATTTCATGAATGATGTGCTCAGGGAATATTTGGATAGATTCTTAGTTGTATACTTATATGACATCCTAATCTTCTCCCATTCCCTGGAGGAACATCGGAAGCATGTACGCTTAGTCCTCCAGAAACTCAGAGACCACCGGCTTGGGGCGAAGCTGGAGAAGTGCGAATTTGAAGTTCAGCAAATCGCATTTCTAGGATATATTATCTCCCCAGAAGGTTTCCAAATGGAGGGTTCCAAGGTACAGGCAGTCCTGGATTGGGTGCAGCCCACTAGTTTGAAGGCGCTTCAGCGTTTCCTGGGCTTTGCAAATTTTTATAGACGATTTATCGCTGGATTTTCGTCTATAGTGGCGCCCTTGGTGGCACTCACTAAGAAAGGGGCGGATGTTGCTCACTGGTCTTGTGAGGCTAAAGCGGCTTTTGCCCGTCTCAAAAGGGCATTTGTTTCGGCCAAGGTGCTGCGACACCCAGATCCAGAGCGTCCTTTTGTGGTGGAGGTGGATGCCTCTGAGATGGGTACTGGGGCAGTGCTTTCTCAGATGGGAGTGTCTGATAATCGCCTTCATCCCTGTGCTTACTTTTCCCGTAAATTTTCGCCTGCCGAGATGAATTATGACGTGGGTAACCGGGAATTGTTGGCTATTATGGATGCACTCGAGGAGTGGAGACACTGGCTTGAGGGGGCTAAGTTTGTGGTCTCAATTCTCACTGACCATAAGAATCTGGCATATTTAGAGTCAGCAAAGCGTCTCAATGCCAGGCAGGCACGATGGGCTTTGTTTTTTGCTCGCTTTAATTTTTTGATAACATATCGCCCTGGGTCAAAAAACATCAAGGCTGATGCGCTCTCGCGGAGTTTTGCTCCAATCCAGGAGACCACCGAGGAGCCGTTGCCCATTGTTTCCCCATCATGTATTAAAGTGGGCATTACCCAGGACCTCTTATCATTAGTCCTTAGAGCACAGGAGCAGGCTCCTCCAGACCTTCCGGTAGGTCTTTTGTTTGTGCCTCCTAGGTTAAGACAGCGAGTATTCCTGGAATTCCATGCCAAGAAGTCGGCAGGTCACCCGGGTATTGCCAGAACTCGGGAGTTGCTATCTAGGGCGGTGTGGTGGCCCTCGGTGGCTAAGGATGTGGATCAGTGGGTTCGGGCATGTGACATCTGCGCCCGAAATAAGACTCCTAGAGGGGTTCCTGTTGGCCCATTACATCCACTCTCTATCCCATCTAAGCCATGGACCCACATTTCAATGGATTTTGTGGTGGACTTGCCCAAATCCTCGGGGATGACAGCCATCTGGGTTGTCGTTGACAGGTTTTCGAAGATGGCGCACTTCGTTCCACTGGTTGGGCTGCCATCGGCCAGACGCCTGTCTGAATTATTTATGCTGCATGTTGTGCGTCTCCACGGGTTGCCACTTGATGTGGTCTCTGACCGCGGATCCCAGTTTGTGGCCAAATTCTGGAGGGCATTTTGTTCCGATCTCCAGATTTCTGTCAGCTTGTCGTCAGGCTACCATCCGCAGTCTAATGGGCAGACTGAAAGGGTGAACCAGTCCTTGGAGCAGTTCCTCAGGTGTTGTCTCCAAGTGTCAGACTGACTGGGTTGCTCATCTGTCCATGGCGGAGTTTGCCTATAACAACGCGGCTCACTCTGCTACAGGGATCTCTCCCTTCCTTTGTGTGTATGGGCATCATCCTAAGGCCAATTCTTTTGACCCCCTGGACTCCACGCCTGGTGGTTCCTCTGTGGTTTCGGTCCTTAGAGGTATTTGGCGGAAAGTGAAGAAAGCCCTTGTGTCTGTGTCATTAGTGACCAAAAGGGTTTTTGATAAGCGGAAAAGACCCTGCAGCTTCAAATTAGGAGACTTCGTCTGGTTGTCTACCAAGAATTTGAAGTTGAGACAGCCATCTCATAAGTTAGGCCCCCGGTTCATCGGCCCTTATAAGATCACCAGGGTTATCAATCCGGTGGCATTTCAGTTAGATCTGCCCGTTCTTTGGGTATCAATAAAACATTTAATTGTTCCCTTTTAAAACGGGCGATTAGTAATCCTTCTTCCAGTGGAAGACCTTCCCCTCTTCTGATACGTGGCCAGAGGGAGTTTGTTGTTGAAAGGATTCTTGACTCCAAGGTGGTTCGGGGTCGGCTATCATTTTTGGTGCACTGGAAGGGGTATGGCCCGGAGGAGCGGTCGTGGGTGCGCAGTTGTGATCTTCATGCCCCCAGACTGATACGCTCTTTCTTCTCGCAGTTCCCCGATAAACCCGGTGGTAGGGGTTCTTTGACCCCTCGTCAGAGGGGGGGGTACTGTTAGGGTCTCCTGCCCTGTGCTGCCACGTCGTCATGGCAACCGGGAGACAAGTGCTAGCGGAGTAACCTGAGCGCAGCTGATACTCCGGTTCGGGTCTTTTGCTGTGCATTGGTTATAGGCTCTGTGCACGGCAGGGGATCCGGTGCTGGTTTTTGTGCTCACAGTCTGTGAGGTCTGAGTGGGGCGTGGACAGCACCTGCTTTATAAGGCCTCTTCTCAGGGTAAGCAGATGCTGCTGAATCTTTGTTGGTTAGTCAGTTCCTGAAAGTTAACCAGTACTGTGTAGCTTTGTATTTGTTTGTTGCTTACTGCAAATAGGCCTGGGGATTTGGTATTACACTCTGCCAATCCAGACCTAGCAGTAAGACTGGAGTCAGTCGTTTAGCTTGCTGGGGTTCTGTTACTACTCTGTGAACTTAGCAAGTTTGCGGCTGTATTCTAAGACTTGCCTGTCTAATCCTGTCTCACTGTGCTAGGTGTCAGGGGTCAGTTTAGTGGCAGTAAGCTGAACCTGTGCACTGCAAGTGAGAATTAGGATTGTGGAGACTCTCCTTGTGTCTATCATTCCATCTCTGACCAAGGAGTTTACTGCCACACCCGTTGGTAACCCTTTAGGGTTTTGCTGTTGCCCTTAGCAACAGCATTTCGGGTTCTCTACGTATTAAAACACAACATCTTGCTTTTCCCATCTGAGCAGTTCTAATACAAGGGAGATACCCAGTTCCTTAGCCTCTGGGCTTCTCTGTTCACCTTGTGTGTATTTTGTTACCCTATCACCTTCTGTGTACGTTATGTCATATTCCCCAGTCTGTCTGTGAGTCCATTTGTTTTGCATAA
The DNA here is from genome assembly GCF_028390025.1 of Pseudophryne corroboree. Classification (NCBI taxonomy): domain Eukaryota; kingdom Metazoa; phylum Chordata; class Amphibia; order Anura; family Myobatrachidae; genus Pseudophryne; species Pseudophryne corroboree. The sequence continues at coordinate 809,872,963 of NC_086447.1, forward strand.
CAGTTCAAACACCAGTACATTCCTGCAGGCACTGGAGTGCATAACAGTTCTGACACCAGTACTTTCCTGCAGGCACTGGTGTGCATAACAGGGAAAAACAAAAGGATGTTGAATGTGTCGCATTCCTTGGAAAAAAGTGCGCACGTCCTGTAGGTTAACAATTTTCTTTTTGGAACCATACAGTCAATGCTGACACTTGTACTCAGGGCTGTATCTAGGTGTGTGCCAAATGTGCCTTGCCCACAGCGCAACTGCACTGAAGGCGCACCATCTGGCATCACACCCCGCACGTACGGCCGTTGTATGTGATGAGGGAGTGTTGAACTTGAACTGTCTGCTGTCCACCGGCGCCTGTGTTCAGCCGCCGCCTCTGCCAGGGACTGGAGCGGTGGCGCAAGCGCCAAGTGTTATATGCCGACGGGTGGTTATTCCGCCTGTCAGCCCCGCAGCTGTCTCTGACAAGGAGAGGGAGTGGGAGCGGGAGCGCTGGGTCAGGCGCCTGCTGCCGCATATGAGCCGCTGCTGCGAGGGAGACCTGGCACCTCAGCGCTGTAGTGGGATCGTGAGTGCCTGCTGCTGCTGCTCCACGATGCCGCATCACAGTAACAGGTGGACACAAACACACACACACACACACACACACACACACACACACAGACCTCTCTCTGCTGCCTCATGTGTAAAAAGTAGTGATGTGCAACGGAAATTTTTCGGGTTTTGTGTTTTGATTTTGGATTCAGTTCCGCTGCCGTGTTTTGGATTCAGACGCGTTTTGGCAAAACCTCCCTGAAAATTTTTTGTCGGCTTCGGGTGTGTTTTGGATTCTGGTGTTTTTTTACAAAAAAACCTCAAAAACAGTTTAAATCATAGAATTTGGGGGTCATTTTGATCCCATAGTATTATTAACCTCAATAACCATAATTTACACTCATTTTCAGTCTATTCTGAACACCTCACAATATTATTTTTAGTCCTAAAATTTGCACCGAGGTCGCTGGATGGCTAAGCTAAGCGACACAAGTGGCCGACACAAACACCTGGCCCATCTAGGAGTGGCACTGCAGTGTCAGACAGGATGGCACTTCAAAAAAATAGTCCCCAAACAGCACATGATGCAAAGAAAAAAAGAGGCGCAATGAGGTAGCTGTGTGACTAAGCTAAGCGACCCAAGTGGCCGACACAAACACCTGGCGCATCTAGGAGTGGCACTGCAGTGTCAGACAGGATGGCACTTCAAAAAAATAGTCCCCAAACAGCACATGATGCAAAGAAAAAAAGAGGCGCACCAAGGTCGCTGTGTGACTAAGCTAAGCGACACAAGTGGCCAACACAAACACCTGGGCCATCTAGGAGTGGCACTGCAGTGTCAGACAGGATGGCACTTCAAAAAAATAGTCCCCAAACAGCACATGATGCAAAGAAAAAAAGAGGCGCAATGAGGTAGCTGTGTGACTAAGCTAAGCGACCCAAGTGGCCGACACAAACACCTGGCGCATCTAGGAGTGGCACTGCAGTGTCAGACAGGATGGCACTTCAAAAAAATAGTCCCCAAACAGCACATGATGCAAAGAAAAAAAGAGGCGCACCAAGGTCGCTGTGTGACTAAGATAAGCGACACAAGTGGCCGACACAAACACCTGGCCCATCTAGGAGTGGCACTGCAGTGTCAAGCAGGATATCACTTCAAAAAAATAGTCCCCAAACAGCACATGATGCAAAGAAAAATGAAAGAAAAAAGTGATGCAAGATGGAATTGTCCTTGGGCCCTCCCACCTACCCTTATGTTGTATAAACAGGACATGCACACTTTAACGAACCCATCATTTCAGCGACAGGGTCTGCCACACGACTGTGACTGAAATGACTGGTTGGTTTGGGCCCCCACCAAAAAAGAAGCAATCAATCTCTACTTGCACAAACTGGCTCTACAGAGGCAAGATGTCCACCTCATCATCATCCTCCGATTCCTCACCCCTTTCACTGTGTACATCCCCCTCCTCACAGATTATTAATTCGTCCCCACTGGAATCCACCATCTCAGATCCCTGTGTACTTTCTGGAGGCAATTGCTGGTGAATGTCTCCACGGAGGAATTGATTATAATTCATTTTGATGAACATCATCTTCTCCATATTTTCTGGAAGTAACCTCGTACGCCGATTGCTGACAAGGTGAGCGGCTGCACTAAACACTCTTTCGGAGTACACACTGGAGGGAGGGCAACTTAGGTAGAATAAAGCCAGTTTGTGCAAGGGCCTCCAAATTGCCTCTTTTTCCTGCCAGTATACGTATGGACTGTCTGACGTGCCTACTTGGAAGCGGTCACTCATATAATCCTCCACCATTCTTTCAATGGTGACAGAATCATATGCAGTGACAGTAGACGACATGTCAGTAATCGTTGCCAGGTCCTTCAGTCCGGACCAGATGTCAGCACTCGCTCTAGACTGCCCTGCATCACTGAAAGCGGGTGGGCTCGGAATTCTTAGCCTTTTCCTCGCACCCCCAGTTGCGGGAGAATGTGAAGGAGGAGCTGTTGACGGGTCACGTTCCGCTTGACTTGACAATTTTCTCACCAGCAGGTCTTTAAACCTCTTCAGACTTGTGTCTGCCGGAAAGAGAGATACAATGTAGGTTTTAAATCTAGGATCGAGCACGGTGGCCAAAATGTAGTGCTCTGATTTCAACAGATTGACCACCCGTGAATCCTGGTTAAGCGAATTAAGGGCTCCATCCACAAGTCCCACATGCCTAGCGGAATCGCTCTGTTTTAGCTCCTCCTTCAATGTCTCCAGCTTCTTCGGCAAAAGCCTGATGAGGGGAATGACCTGACTCAGGCTGGCAGTGTCTGAACTGACTTCACGTGTGGAAAGTTCAAACGGTTGCAGAACCTTGCACAACGTTGAAATCATTCTCCACTGCGCTTGAGTCAGGTGCATTCCCCCTCCTTTGCCTATATCATGGGCAGATGTATAGGCTTGAATGGCCTTTTGCTGCTCCTCCATCCTCTGAAGCATATAGAGGGTTGAATTCCACCTCGTTACCACCTCTTGCTTCAGATGATGGCAGGGCAGGTTCAGGACTGTTTGCTGGTGCTCCAGTCTTCGGCACGCGGTGGCTGAATGCCGAAAGTGGCCCGCAATTCTTCGGGCCACCGACAGCATCTCTTGCACGCCCCTGTCGTTTTTTAAATAATTCTGCACCACCAAATTCAATGTATGTGCAAAACATGGGACGTGCTGGAATTTGCCCAGATGTAATGCACGCACAATATTGGTGGCATTGTCCGATGTCACAAATCCCCAGGAGAGTCCAATTGGGGTAAGCCATTCTGCGGTGATGTTCCTCAGTTTCCGTAAGAGGTTGTCAGCTGTGTGCCTCTTCTGGAAAGCGGTGATACAAAGCGTAGCCTGCCTAGGAACGAGTTGGCGTTTGCGAGATGCTGCTACTGGTGCCGCCGCTGCTGTTCTTGCTGCGGGAGGCAATACATCTACCCAGTGGGCTGTCACAGTCATATAGTCCTGAGTCTGCCCTGCTCCACTTGTCCACATGTCCGTGGTTAAGTGGACATTGGGTACAACTGCATTTTTTAGGACACTGGTGACTCTTTTTCTGAGGTCTGTGTACATTTTCGGTATCGCCTGCCTAGAGAAATGGAACCTAGATGGTATTTGGTACCGGGGACACAGTACCTCAAACAAGTCTCTAGTTGCCTGTAAATTAACGGTGGATACCGGAACCACGTTTCTCACCACCCAGGCTGACAAGACCTGAGTTATCCGCTTTGCAGCAGGATGACTGCTGTGATATTTCATCTTCCTCGCAAAGGACTGTTGGACAGTCAATTGCTTACTGGAAGTAGTACAAGTGGTCTTCCAACTTCCCCTCTGGGATGACGATCGACTCCCAGCAGCAACAACAGCAGCGCCAGCAGCAGTAGGCGTTACACTCAAGGATGCATCGGAGGAATCCCAGGCAGGAGAGGACTCGTCAGACTTGCCAGTGACATGGCCTGCAGGACTATTGGCTTTCCTGTGTTAGGTGGAAATTGACACTGAGGGAGTTGGTGGTGTGGTTTGCAGGAGCTTGGCTACAAGAGGAAGGGATTTACTGGTCAGTGGACTGCTTCCGCTGTCATCCAAAGTTTTTGAACTTGTCACTGACTTCTGATGAATGCAGACCAGGTGACGTATAAGGGAGGATGTTCCTAGGTGGTTAACGTCCTTACCCCTACTTATTACAGCTTGACAAAGGCAACACACGGCTTGACACCTGTTGTCCGCATTTGTGTTGAAATAATTCCACACCGAAGAGCTGATTTTTTTTGTATTTTGACCAGGCATGTCAATGGCCATATTCGTCCCACGGACAACAGGTGTCTCCCCGGGTGCCTGACTTAAACAAACCACCTCACCATCAGAATCCTCCTTGTCAATTTCCTCCCCAGCGCCAGCAACACCCATATCCTCATCCTGGTGTACTTCAACAGTGACATCTTCAATTTGACTATCAGGAACTGGACTGCGGGTGCTCCTTCCAGCACTTGCAGGGGGCGTGCAAATGGTGGAAGGCGCAAGCTCTTCCCGTCCAGTGTTGGGAAGGTCAGGCATCGCAACCGACACAATTGGACTCTCCTTGGGGATTTGTGATTTAGAAGAACGCACAGTTCTTTGCTGTGCTTTTGCCATCTTAAGTCTTTTCATTTTTCTAGCGAGAGGATGAGTGCTTCCATCCTCATGTGAATCTGAACCACTAGCCATGAACATAGGCCAGGGCCTCAGCCGTTCCTTGCCACTCTGTGTCGTAAATGGCATATTGGCAAGTTTACGCTTCTCATCAGACGCTTTCAATTTTGATTTTTGGGTCATTTTACTGAAGTTTTGTTTTTTGGATTTTACATGCTCTCTACTATGACATTGGGCATCGGCCTTGGCAGACGACGTTGATGGCATTTCATCGTCTCGGCCATGACTAGTGGCAGCAGCTTCAGCACGAGGTGGAAGTGGATCTTGATCTTTCCCTATTTTAACCTCCACATTTTTGTTCTCCATTTTTTAATGTGTGGAATTATATGCCAGTATCAATAGCAATGGCCTACTACTATATATACTGCGCACAACTGAAATGCACCACAGGTATGGATGGATAGTATACTTGACGACACAGAGGTAGGTAGATCAGTGGCCTTCCGTACCGTACTGCTATATATACTGGTGGTCACTGTCAGCAAACTGCAAAACTAAAATGCACCACAGGTATAGAATCTAGATGGATAGTATACTTGACGACACAGAGGTAGGTAGAGCAGTGGCCTTCCGTACCGTACTGCTATATATACTGGTGGTCACTGTCAGCAAACTGCAAAACTAAAATGCACCACAGGTATAGAATCTAGATGGATAGTATACTTGACGACACAGAGGTAGGTAGAGCAGTGGCCTTCCGTACCGTACTGCTATATATACTGGTGGTCACTGTCAGCAAACTGCAAAACTAAAATGCACCACAGGTATAGAATCTAGATGGATATTATACTTGACGACACAGAGGTTGGTAGAGCAGTGGCCTTCCGTCCCGTACTGCTATATATACTAGTGGTCACTGTCAGCAAACTGCAAAACTAAAATGCACCACAGGTATAGAATCTAGATGGATAGTATACTTGAAGACACAGAGGTAGGTAGAGCAGTGGCCTTCCGTACCGTACTGCTATATATACTGGTGGTCACTGCCAGCAAACTGCAAAGCTAAAATGCACCACAGGTATAGAATCTAGATGGATAGTATACTTGACGACACAGAGGTAGGTAGAGCAGTGGCCTTCCGTACCGTACTGCTATATATACTGGTGGTCACTGTCAGCAAACTGCAAAACTAAAATGCACCACAGGTATAGAATCTAGATGGATAGTATACTTGACGACACAGAAGTAGGTAGAGCAGTGGCCTTCCGTACCGTACTGCTATATATACTGGTGGTCACTGGTCAGTAAAACTCTGCACTGTACTCCTCCTATATAATATACTGGTGGTCCCCAGTACCCACAATAAAGCAGTGTGAGCACAGATATATGCAGCACACTGAGCACAGATATGGAGCGTTTTTCAGGCAGAGAACGGATAAAACTGGTGGTCACTGATCAGCAAAACTCTGCACTGTACTCCTCCTATATAATACTGGTGGTCCCCAGTCCCCACAATAAAGCAGTGTGAGCACAGATATATGCAGCACACTGAGCACAGATATGGAGCGTTTTTCAGGCAGAGAACGGATAAAACTGGTGGTCACTGATCAGCAAAACTCTGCACTGTACTCCTCCTATATAATACAGCTGCTCCCCAGTCCCCACAATTAAGCAATAAGAACAAACGGAGAGGACGCCAGCCACTTCCTCTCCCTAACATTTCCAATGCAAGAGTGAAAATGGCGGCGACGCGCGGCTCCTTATATAGAATACGAATCTCGCGAGAATCTGCCAGCGGGATGATGACGTTCGGGCGCGCTCGGGTTAACCGAGCCATACGGGAGAATCCGAGTATGCCTCGGACCCGTGTAAAATGGGTGAAGTTCGGGGGGGTTCGGTTTCCGAGGAACCGAACCCGCTCATCACTACTTTTTGGCAGGTGCAGTACCTTTTTTTATGGTTATGGTCTGTACAGATTTTTGGCTTTCCAAACTTCCGTTGAAAGTATAGGAAAAGGGGTGTGGTCACGCCCCTTTTACCGGTAGCCATGCTCCCTTTTCAAATTTGTACCGATTTTTATGTTAAAAATGTTGGAGGGTATGCATGTGCTGTATGGGTCCTACATCACTGGACGCAGAACGTGTCAAACGATTGATAGTCTGCAACCGTTTGGGAGTGGGGAGGGGACATCGATGGCCTCCTGTTTCCCAAAACAGGGGTGTGTCATCTCAGTTTTGTGGGTGGCGAGGTATCTGCATTCCGATGCAGATTTCCTGGCCTCTTGGTCAGAGCTGTGGCAGCCGGCTTTCGTGACCACATGGGTCACTCAGCCGGCCATTGGTGTAGCTAGTGATCTGATGAAGACACAGCACTGGATCACACATGCATGCAGGAAGTGGCTACTTATATCAGACGCTTCCTGATGCATATCCATATCTGTGCCTGTCCACTGTTCCCCATGCTGCGCTTTACTACCTTCGTATGCTTCTCAATTCCTCTTCATAAATGAGCACTAACCTAACTAACCCTTTCCCTGCCACACAACAAATACAAATTAAAACATAAATCTATCAAAATCATTGGACATTGAATAGCAGATAGTATTATGTGGAGCACAGCGGTCAGCCTTGCTGCCTCACAGCAATGGGGTGAGGAGTCAGACTCCAACAAGGGCCATTTGTATGTGGCATTTGTATGTTCATTTCTGTAAGCTCACACAGGGTAGGGACTGATATGCATGATTACAGTTACACATCACTGTACAGCACTGCATAATATAATCGCAGCTACACAATAATCACAATTCCGGTTTTTAAGAGTCAGTTATATATACCCTTATTTGAAGCTGTAGGTCTACTGTGATGTGCCTGGTTTGCCCATGCAGTTAATTTAGGGTACATGCATTAACATCACAGGATATTATTGTGCAATTTTCCTGTTAAACTTTCCAACGTTACCTTGGCAACACAGAACAGAGAATCACGTCAAAGGAACAAACATTCAAACACTTGGCTCACAATAATTTTCTATGCATTTTACTAGTATGCACTGGGATGCGATGATGCTAAATGACGCCGACTCCCAATTCACTAAACCCCCAAACAGGTGGTATAAACTAGAGATGAGCGCCTGAAATTTTTCGGGTTTTGTGTTTTGGTTTTGGGTTCGGTTCCGCGGCCGTGTTTTGGGTTCGAACGCGTTTTGGCAAAACCTCACCGAATTTTTTTTGTCGGATTCGGGTGTGTTTTGGATTCGGGTGTTTTTTTCAAAAAACACTAAAAAACAGCTTAAATCATAGAATTTGGGGGTCATTTTGATCCCAAAGTATTATTAACCTCAAAAACCATAATTTACACTCATTTTCAGTCTATTCTGAATACCTCACACCTCACAATATTATTTTTAGTCCTAAAATTTGCACCGAGGTCGCTGTGTGAGTAAGATAAGCGACCCTAGTGGCCGACACAAACACCGGGCCCATCTAGGAGTGGCACTGCAGTGTCACGCAGGATGTCCCTTCCAAAAAACCCTCCCCAAACAGCACATGACGCAAAGAAAAAAAGAGGCGCAATGAGGTAGCTGTGTGAGTAAGATTAGCGACCCTAGTGGCCGACACAAACACCGGGCCCATCTAGGAGTGGCACTGCAGTGTCACGCAGGATGGCCCTTCCAAAAAACCCTCCCCAAACAGCACATGACGCAAAGAAAAAAAGAGGCGCAATGAGGTAGCTGTGTGAGTAAGATTAGCGACCCTAGTGGCCGACACAAACACCGGGCCCATCTAGGAGTGGCACTGCAGTGTCACGCAGGATGGCCCTTCCAAAAAACCCTCCCCAAACAGCACATGACGCAAAGAAAAAAAGAGGCGCAATGAGGTAGCTGTGTGAGTAAGATTAGCGACCCTAGTGGCCGACACAAACACCGGGCCCATCTAGGAGTGGCACTGCAGTGTCACGCAGGATGTCCCTTCCAAAAAACCCTCCCCAAACAGCACATGACGCAAAGAAAAAAAGAGGCGCAATGAGGTAGCTGACTGTGTGAGTAAGATTAGCGACCCTAGTGGCCGACACAAACACCGGGCCCATTTAGGAGTGGCACTGCAGTGTCACGCAGGATGTCCCTTCCAAAAAACCCTCCCCAATCAGCACATGATGCAAAGAAAAAGAAAAGAAAAAAGAGGTGCAAGATGGAATTGTCCTTGGGCCCTCCCACCCACCCTTATGTTGTATAAACAAAACAGGACATGCACACTTTAACCAACCCATCATTTCAGTGACAGGGTCTGCCACACGACTGTGACTGATATGACGGGTTGGTTTGGACCCCCCCCAAAAAAGAAGCAATTAATCTCTCCTTGCACAAACTGGCTCTACAGAGGCAAGATGTCCACCTCATCATCACCCTCCGATATATCACCGTGTACATCCCCCTCCTCACAGATTATCAATTCGTCCCCACTGGAATCCACCATCTCAGCTCCCTGTGTACTTTGTGGAGGCAATTGCTGCTGGTCAATGTCTCCGCGGAGGAATTGATTATAATTCATTTTAATGAACATCATCTTCTCCACATTTTCTGGATGTAACCTCGTACGCCGATTGCTGACAAGGTGAGCGGCGGCACTAAACACTCTTTCGGAGTACACACTTGTGGGAGGGCAACTTAGGTAGAATAAAGCCAGTTTGTGCAAGGGCCTCCAAATTGCCTCTTTTTCCTGCCAGTATAAGTACGGACTGTGTGACGTGCCTACTTGGATGCGGTCACTCATATAATCCTCCACCATTCTATCAATGTTGAGAGAATCATATGCAGTGACAGTAGACGACATGTCCGTAATCGTTGTCAGGTCCTTCAGTCCGGACCAGATGTCAGCATCAGCAGTCGCTCCAGACTGCCCTGCATCACCGCCAGCGGGTGGGCTCGGAATTCTGAGCCTTTTCCTCGCACCCCCAGTTGCGGGAGAATGTGAAGGAGGAGATGTTGACAGGTCGCGTTCCGCTTGACTTGACAATTTTGTCACCAGCAGGTCTTTCAACCCCAGCAGACTTGTGTCTGCCGGAAAGAGAGATCCAAGGTAGGCTTTAAATCTAGGATCGAGCACGGTGGCCAAAATGTAGTGCTCTGATTTCAACAGATTGACCACCCGTGAATCCTTGTTAAGCGAATTAAGGGCTCCATCCACAAGTCCCACATGCCTAGCGGAATCGCTCCGTGTTAGCTCCTCCTTCAATGTCTCCAGCTTCTTCTGCAAAAGCCTGATGAGGGGAATGACCTGACTCAGGCTGGCAGTGTCTGAACTGACTTCACGTGTGGCAAGTTCAAAGGGCATCAGAACCTTGCACAACGTTGAAATCATTCTCCACTGCGCTTGAGACAGGTGCATTCCACCTACTATATTGTGCTCAATTGTATAGGCTTGAATGGCCTTTTGCTGCTCCTCCAACCTCTGAAGCATATAGAGGGTTGAATTCCACCTCGTTAACACTTCTTGCTTCAGATGATGGCAGGGCAGGTTCAGTAGTTTTTGGTGGTGCTCCAGTCTTCTGTACGTGGTGCCTGTACGCCGAAAGTGTCCCGCAATTCTTCTGGCCACCGACAGCATCTCTTGCACGCCCCTGTCGTTTTTTAAAAAATTCTGCACCACCAAATTCAAGGTATGTGCAAAACATGGGACGTGCTGGAATTTGCCCATATTTAATGCACACACAATATTGCTGGCGTTGTCCGATGCCACAAATCCACAGGAGAGTCCAATTGGGGTAAGCCATTCCGCGATGATCTTCCTCAGTTGCCGTAAGAGGTTTTCAGCTGTGTGCGTATTCTGGAAAGCGGTGATACAAAGCGTAGCCTGCCTAGGAAAGAGTTGGCGTTTGCGAGATGCTGCTACTGGTGCCGCCGCTGCTGTTCTTGCGGCGGGAGTCCATACATCTACCCAGTGGGCTGTCACAGTCATATAGTCCTGACCCTGCCCTGCTCCACTTGTCCACATGTCCGTGGTTAAGTGGACATTGGGTACAACTGCATTTTTTAGGACACTGGTGAGTCTTTTTCTGACGTCCGTGTACATTCTCGGTATCGCCTGCCTAGAGAAGTGGAACCTAGATGGTATTTGGTAACGGGGGCACACTGCCTCAATAAATTGTCTAGTTCCCTGTGAACTAACGGCGGATACCGGACGCACGTCTAACACCAACATAGTTGTCAAGGCCTCAGTTATCCGCTTTGCAGCAGGATGACTGCTGTGATATTTCATCTTCCTCGCAAAGGACTGTTGAACAGTCAATTGCTTACTGGAAGTAGTACAAGTGGGCTTACGACTTCCCCTCTGGGATGACCATCGACTCCCAGCAGCAACAACAGCAGCGCCAGCAGCAGTAGGCGTTACACGCAAGGATGCATCGGAGGAATCCCAGGCAGGAGAGGAATCGTCAGAATTGCCAGTGACATGGCCTGCAGGACTATTGGCATTCCTGGGGAAGGAGGAAATTGACACTGAGGGAGTTGGTGGGGTGGTTTGCGTGAGCTTGGTTACAAGAGGAAGGGATTTACTGGTCAGTGGACTGCTTCCGCTGTCACCCAAAGTTTTTGAACTTGTCACTGACTTATTATGAATGCGCTGCAGGTGACGTATAAGGGAGGATGTTCCGAGGTGGTTAACGTCCTTACCCCTACTTATTACAGTTTGACAAAGGGAACACACGGCTTGACACCTGTTGTCCGCATTTCTGGTGAAATACCTCCACACCGAAGAGCTGATTTTTTTGGTATTTTCACCTGGCATGTCAACGGCCATATTCCTCCCACGGACAACAGGTGTCTCCCCGGGTGCCTGACTTAAACAAACCACCTCACCATCAGAATCCTCCTGGTCAATTTCCTCCCCAGCGCCAGCAACACCCATATCCTCCTCATCCTGGTGTACTTCAACACTGACATCTTCAATCAGACTATCAGGAACTGGACTGCGGGTGCTCCTTCCAGCACTTGCAGGGGGCGTGCAAATGGTGGAAGGCGCATGCTCTTCACGTCCAGTGTTGGGAAGGTCAGGCATCGCAACCGACACAATTGGACTCTCCTTGTGGATTTGGGATTTCGAAGAATGCACAGTTCTTTGCTGTGCTGCTTTTGCCAGCTTGAGTCTTTTCATTTTTCTAGCGAGAGGCTGAGTGCTTCCATCCTCATGTGAAGCTGAACCACTAGCCATGAACATAGGCCAGGGCCTCAGCCGTTCCTTGCCACTCCGTGTCGTAAATGGCATATTGGCAAGTTTACGCTTCTCCTCCGACAATTTTATTTTAGGTTTTGGAGTCCTTTTTTTTCTGATATTTGACATGCTCTGTACTATGACATTGGGCATCGGCCTTGGCAGACGACGTTGCTGGCATTTCATCGTCTCGGCCATGACTAGTGGCAGCAGCTTCAGCACGAGGTGGAAGTGGATCTTGATCTTTCCCTAATTTTGGAACCTCAACATTTTTGTTCTCCATATTTTAATAGGCACAACTAAAAGGCACCTCAGGTAAACAATGGAGATGGATACTAGTATACAATTATGGACTGCCTGCCGAGTGCAGACACAGAGGTAGCCACAGCCGTGAACTACCGTACTGTACTGTGTCTGCTGCTAATATAGACTGGTTGATAAAGAGATGTCTATGTAACTATGTATGTATAAAGAAGAAAGAAAAAAAAACCACGGTTAGGTGGTATACAATTATGGACGGACTGCCTGCCGAGTGCAGACACAGAGGTAGCCACAGCCGTGAACTACCGTACTGTACTGTGTCTGCTGCTAATAATATAGACTGGTTGATAAAGAGATGTCGTAGTAGTATGTATGTATAAAGAAGAAAGAAAAAAAAACCACGGTTAGGTGGTATACAATTATGGACGGACTGCCTGCCGAGTGCAGACACAGAGGTAGCCACAGCCGTGAACTACCGTACTGTACTGTGTCTGCTGCTAATATAGACTGGTTGATAAAGAGATGTCTATGTAACTATGTATGTATAAAGAAGAAAGAAAAAAAACCACGGTTAGGTGGTATACAATTATGGACGGACTGCCTGCCGAGTGCAGACACAGAGGTAGCCACAGCCGTGAACTACCGTACTGTACTGTGTCTGCTGCTAATATAGACTGGTTGATAAAGAGATGTCTATGTAACTATGTATGTATAAAGAAGAAAGAAAAAAAAACCACGGTTAGGTGGTATACCATTATGGACGGACTGCCTGCCGAGTGCAGACACAGAGGTAGCCACAGCCGTGAACTACCGTACTGTACTGTGTCTGCTGCTAATATAGACTGGTTGATAAAGAGATGTCTATGTAACTATGTATGTATAAAGAAGAAAAAAAAACCACGGTTAGGTGGTATACAATTATGGACGGACTGCCTGCCGAGTGCAGACACAGAGGTAGCCACAGCCGTGAACTACCGTACTGTACTGTGTCTGCTGCTAATATAGACTGGTTGATAAAGAGATGTCTATGTAACTATGTATGTATAAAGAAGAAAGAAAAAAAAACCACGGTTAGGTGGTATACAATTATGGACGGACTGCCTGTCGAGTGCAGACACAGAGGTAGCCACAGCCGTGAACTACCGTACTGTACTGTGTCTGCTGCTAATATAGACTGGTTGATAAAGAGATGTCTATGTAACTATGTATGTATAAAGAAGAAAGAAAAAAAAACCACGGTTAGGTGGTATACAATTATGGACGGACTGCCTGCCGAGTGCAGACACAGAGGTAGCCACAGCCGTGAACTACCGTACTGTACTGTGTCTGCTGCTAATATAGACTGGTTGATAAAGAGATGTCGTAGTAGTATGTATGTATAAAGAAGAAAAAAAAACCACGGTTAGGTGGTATACAATTATGGACGGACTGCCTGCCGAGTGCAGACACAGAGGTAGCCACAGCCGTGAACTACCGTACTGTGTCTGCTGCGACTGGATGATAAATGATATAAAAAATATATATATATCACTACTGCAGCCGGACAGGTATATATTATATATTATATAATGACGGACCTGCTGGACACTGTCTGTCAGCAGAATGAGTTTTATTTTTATAGAATAAAAAAAACAACAACACACAAGTGAAGTCACACGACGAGTGTTTAACTTTTTCAGGCAATCACAATATAAGTATACTACTAACTATACTGGTGGTCAGTGTGGTCAGGTCACTGGTCAGTCACACTGGCAGTGGCACTCCTGCAGCAAAAGTGTGCACTGTTTAATTTTAATATAATATTATGTACTCCTGGCTCCTGCTATAACCTATAACTGGCACTGCAGTGCTCCCCAGTCTCCCCCACAATTATAAGCTGTGTGAGCTGAGCAGTCAGACAGATATATAATATATATAGATGATGCAGCACACTGGGCTGAGCCTGAGCAGTGCACACAGATATGGTATGTGACTGAGTCACTGTGTGTATCGCTTTTTTCAGGCAGAGAACGGATATATTAAATAAACTGCACTGTCTGGTGGTCACTCACTATATAATATTATGTACTCCTGGCTCCTGCTATAACCTATAACTGGCACTGCAGTGCTCCCCAGTCTCCCCCACAATTATAAGCTGTGTGAGCTGAGCAGTCAGACAGATATATAATATATATAGATGATGCAGCACACTGGGCTGAGCCTGAGCAGTGCACACAGATATGGTATGTGACTGAGTCACTGTGTGTATCGCTTTTTTCAGGCAGAGAACGGATATATTAAATAAACTGCACTGTCTGGTGGTCACTCACTAGTAAACTCTCTGCACTCTCTACACTTCTACAGTACTCCTCCTAGTCCTAAGCTCCAGTAAATCTCTCTCTCTTATAATCTAAATGGAGAGGACGCCAGCCACGTCCTCTCACTATCAATCTCAATGCACGTGTGAAAATGGCGGCGACGCGCGGCTCCTTATATAGAATCCGAGTCTCGCGAGAATCCGACAGCGTCATGATGACGTTCGGGCGCGCTCGGGTTAACCGAGCAAGGCGGGAGGATCCGAGTCTGCTCGGACCCGTGAAAAAAACCATGAAGTTCGGGCGGGTTCGGATTCAGAGAAACCGAACCCGCTCATCTCTAGTATAAACACCAACAACAGGAAGTCCTGAGATGAGGTGAAAACAGCAGACACTGATACTGGCTTTTGTGTTTCTATATACTTACATGTAATGCTTATGTTGAAAACATCATTCCTTTGCATGTATTTTTGGTGCAGTAATTCAGTTATTTCTCTACATCATGGGTCTTCAGCCTGCAGCCCTCCAGCTGCTGTGAAACTACACATCCCAGCATGCCCTGCCATAGATTTGCCATTACGGCATACTGGGATGTGTAGTTCCACAGCAGCTGGAGGGCCGCAGGTTGAAGACCCATGCTCTACATTAATCATATCTGTAAGACACAACAGAAATCTAACGGCATAGAAGGGTGGGTTATTAGCATGCAAGGATTTGGGGTCACTATATTGATTGCTTGTATGGCAAATGCTTAACTCGATGGGGCTAATGCAGAGTAGAACTCACGTTTGTGCAGTGTAACTTGTGCGCGCATGACAGGAAAGGCGATGCAGAGTCTAATGAATATCGAGAGCATCCACACTTGTGACAGGGAATTCTCATGAGGGCAAAGGTCAGCAAGGGCATGTACACAAACATGGACTATGGAAATATATGCAAATGAATACACCTTTTTGGAGGCATGTCTTTTGTACCCGGTATAGGACAGGCGCACAATGGCGACAATGAGTTTCAAACCTGGAGCACACACACATGTATTTCTTCTGTCTAGCCTGTCTTCCATCTATTATGCAGCTGTAGCTGGATCCTGTCCAGATTAAAGTAACAAAAACATACAGTATACATTGTTACATGAATTGTACTAAATATATAATGATGCAATTAATTCCTTTTATGAGCTCAATGAAAATAACTCAGGTCCGTGCTTTTACAGAAGACTTTTATTCACATGAGCAAAGGCATGCGTCTCCATGATTGTAACATGGGTTGCTCCTTTCCCAGTGAAGCTCGCAAGCTATAAAACTTGGAAATTGTTCATCGATGGAAAGTACATTTGTGCGAATATTGCCGCAAACAAAACTTCTAGCCTAATTGTAAGTCTTAAGGGGCCTACACACGGTGCGATTCTGCCTAAAGGAGCCCAGAACCACTGATATTGACTATATGTACGGTGCAATTTTGGCAATATACAATTTTACATATAGCCAAAAATTTTGCATTGCAGGTGGGGCAGATATAACATGTGCAGACTGAGTTAGATTTGGGTGGGTTATATTGTTTCTGTGCAGGGTAAATACTGGCTGCTTTATTTTTACACTGCAATTTAGATTTCAGTTTGAACACACCCCACCCAAATATAACTCTCTTTGCACATGTTATATCTGCCCCCCCTGCAGTGCACATGGTTTGGCCCATCTGCTACGATAAGGTCTGAATTAGGCCCTATACTAGAAACTAGATTGTGCGCTTTCTAGTCAAAATTGCCCTCCCTGCAGAGTCTATTTTTCTTGCAATACCGACCTTGCAGGACCGCACATCAGAATCGCAAGCTATATACACAGGTGCGATATATACTATGTTTTCTACCGATATGGACTAGTCCATCTCGGTAGTTATATCGCACTGTGCATATGCGTTTTAAAGCCAGGCACACACTAGCCGAAGTGTGTACACTGCGATATTGGCTGCGGCGGGGACACTTGCCGATGCCAGCTGGGAGGAATTATCGTTAATGATGTTGAGAGTACACACTAGACGAAATAGTAAAAGATATCGCTCAGAATGGCCCTTCTGAGTGATATCTTTTACTTTCTTGTCTAGTGTGAATGGGGCTTAAGTTTACAATCCCATGAATCAGCAATCCCAATCGCTGTCACCAGATTCCTGCTTGCAGTCTATATAATACCCCTTTTACACTCGCAGAAAAATCCTGGGATATTGCATGTGAACGCGCATCATCCCGGGATTTTTGTGAGTGTGAATGGGTACAGGGACAATTTCCCTGGACGAGCATCCCGGGATTTCAACCCGGGTTGAATCCGGGACCGTCCCGGGAAGCTGTGCAGTGTGAACGGGTATACCGGGTCAAGGCAACCCGGCACCCGTTCTCTGCATAGGAGGAGGCGGTGCTTGGAGAAGATTATCTCCAAGCACGCCTCCGCTAGAGTCAGCGGTGACGTCACCGACCCGGCAATATGCCGGGTCGGCCCGCTAATGTGAAAGGGTCATTCCCGGGAATGTGTCCCCGCAAATATACCGGACACATTCCCGGGAATGACCTCTCACTGCGAGTGTAAAAGGGGTTTTGTTTAATTATAAACTTAATTTCACTAAATGTGAGGGGGGGAAGCATAAAACAAATACAATACAGGGTGTTCCATAAGTGTGGAAACACCCTTATAAAAAGGAAAGGAGTAAGGAAATATTAATCCAGGGTCTCCATTTATGATATGGAAGTAAGGGAAAACTTTTTAGGGTATGTCACCAGTATGGAAGCCATCTTGAAGTCAGCCATCTTGGATGCAACTAAAAAAATTTAATTGGGAAGGTAGTCATGTGACATCATGACAATCTCAACACATTCTGTTTGTGTTAGTGTCATTAATGTCACTACCTGCAAAAGAAAACTCGGTTAAAACTCGAGAATGAATTAAGATACTTTAAAATGAAGAACACCATTGTTTTTCTTGAAATTCTGCATGTTTGATATGTCACATGACTACCATCCCAATGAAAAAAATGGAGATGCATCTAAGATGGCCACCATACTGGCAACATACCCTAAAACATTTCCCCCAACTCCCATATCATGTGTAAACCAGGATGAATATTTCCTTTTTATAAGGGTGTTTCCACACTTATGGACCACCCTGTATACTGAGTGGGTAACTAAGAAAATATATATATATTTTTCACAAATTAATGAAGCGAGTTTTAAATGTGGGCATAAATAAGTGCCATAAATTCAATAAATTTTATGGTTAATGTAATTTACGTGAAATACTCCATGTCAGACATAACGTATGGGCAGATTCCCTAATTAGCTGAATAAAAACAAGGTAAAGAAACACCCCTGGAAAGGATATAAGGCCCTATATACTAAGCCTTGGAAAGAGAAAGTACCAAACAACCAGCTACTGTCATTTTTCGAACACAGCCTGTAACATGACAGTTAGAAGCTGATTGTCTGGCACTTTCTCTCTCTGCAAGGCTTAGTACATAGACGCCATAGTGATATTTCTCCTTCCTGAATACTCTGAGAATTCCCCGGTCTAATACTGGAAAATATGAACAGGTAACGAATGAGAATACTGGGCTGCCATGGGGTATTAAAAATAAATAATACACTCATTTCCTTATCAACCCTGTTGCTGCTACATACCCAGCAATACATGTATGGGCACATGCATTAGAAACATGGAAAATGCCAAGTGACACATTTGTCATAGCATAGTATTTATCCATTTCTTGACAGAGCTGCCTGGCGCAGAGAAACGCATTGAAAGGAATCTCCAGACTACTGCTGAGTATTGCTAATCACCGCACCATTCCGGGATCTACACATAGCTCATCTATGCAATCTAGCACCAGCTAAGATGCTTGCTTAGGCCACACGCTCACCTTCAACAACTGGTGAAGATTGTGGGATCAGAGCACCGTAATAGACCTGGCACGTGCTCGAATAGGCAACCACCACTACTGTCAGTGTGCGCTACAACACCAGACAACCAGTGTCATCACCTTACCATCGCTGCCGGCTGCCTGGGCAATAGTTACAGCCGATGTGACACAGACAGTGCTGCACTACCAAATTTAAAGGCGCTGTACTGAGCGATTGCCGCAAATATAAAACATCCATCTAATGGACCCTACACACTTGCGATCCGCCGCCGAGCTGCCCGACGGTGGATACAGCCGACGGGCGACCTGGCGGCGGGGGGGGCAGTGACGGGGAGAATGAAGTTTCTTCACTCTCCCATCACCCGGCTCCATAGCACTGCAGGCAAATATGGACGAGATCGTCCATATTGGCCTGCATGCACAAGCAACGGGGCAGCAGTGATGAACGAGCGTGGGGCCGCGCATTGTTCATCGTTGCTGCCTCCACACTGAAAGATATGAACAGTATCTCGTTCATAGCTTTCAGTTTTATCGCCCAGTGTGTAGGGCCCATAAGAGTCCAGTGGGTGAGCGTTTATACGCTGGGGTGAGACTCAGGGGACTACATCGAGAGTCTCCACAGCTTACATTCAATAACGGTAATTTTTATTTTACTTATGAAACTGGATCTGGATATATATGCTACAGCTCTCTACTAAATACCTCAAAGACTGTCTATTAGCACATTGATTTAGTTACTATGTATTTTATATATATATATACAGAGGGCCGCCATCAAGGGGGTACCCTGTGTACAGTTGTCCCGGGCCCGGCCACTCTGACAGAGTGGAGGGCCCGGGCTGCACACACAGCCAGCCGTAGCTATTCCCGGCGGCAGCCACCACCGGTGACACTGACCGCAGCTGGCCGGCTGTCTCTTCATATCCCGCCAGTCCGCCACCCGCATCCGATCACAGCAAGCTGCTGCTTGCTGTTCTTTTTAATAAAGAGGAGGCCGGCAGCAGCAGACAGCGTGGGAGAGAGAGCAGAGAGGACGGATTTGTAGAGGTAAGTATGTTGTATGTCTCTGTCTGTTACTGTGTGTTTTGTGAGAAGGGGGCCCGGGGCTGTGAGGACATGTGTACTATCTGGCCGGCACTGAGGGGGCATTTCTGTATCTGGCAATGGGGGCATATCTGGCAGACACTGTGGGGGGGATATCTGGCACTGAGGGCATATCTGGAAGGCACTGTGGGGGCATTTCTATATCTGGTACTGGGGGCATATCTAGCAGGCACTGTGGGGGGGATATCTGGCACTGGGGACATATATGTATCTGGCACTGGGGGCATATCTGGCACTGGGGGCATATCTGGAGGCACTGTGGGGGAATTTCTATATCTGGCACTGGGGGCATATCTGGCAGGCACTGTGGGGAAATGTCTAGCACTGGGGGAATGTCTGGCACTGGGGGCATATATGTATCTGGCACTGGGGGCATATCTGGCAGGCACTGTGGGGGCATTTCTGTATGTGGCACTGGGGGCATATCTGACACAGGTTTATTTAATGAGGGTGGTTAGGTACCTGCCTAAAGAGTCTACCTTGACGTGGTGGCAGGCTTGATAACTTTTGGCCAAAATATCTTCCTAAAATATTTTTCTCTGACGTCCTAGTGGATGCTGGGACTCCGTAAGGACCATGGGGAATAGCGGCTCCGCAGGAGACAGGGCACAAAATAAAAGCTTAAGGATCAGGTGGTGTGCACTGGCTCCTCCCCCTATGACCCTCCTCCAAGCCTCAGTTAGATTTTTGTGCCCGGCCGAGAAGGGTGCAATCTAGGTGGCTCTCCTGAGCTGCTTAGAATAAAAGTTTAGTTTAGTTTTTTTTATTTTCAGTGAGTCCTGCTGGCAACAGGCTCACTGCATCGTGGGACTAAGGGGAGAAGAAACGGACTCACCTGAGTGCAGAGTGGATCGGGTTTCTTAGGCTACTGGACATTAGCTCCAGAGGGACGATCACAGGTTCAGCCTGGATGGGTCACCGGAGCCGCGCCGCCGTCCCCCTTACAGAGCCAGAAGAGACGAAGAGGTCCGGTGAAATCGGCGGCAGAAGACATCCTGTCTTCAGTCTAAGGTAGCGCACAGCACCGCAGCTGTGCGCCATTGCTCTCAGCACACTTCACACTCCGGTCACTGAGGGTGCAGGGCGCTGGGGGGGAGCGCCCTGAGACGCAATATAACAGTATATACCTTAGGTGGCAAAAAGAATACATCACATATAGCTCCTGGGCTATATGGATGTATTTTAATCCCCTGCCATTTTTACACAAAAAAGCGGGAGATAAGGACGTCGTGAAGGGGCGGAGCCTATCTCCTCAGCACACAAGCGCCATTTTCCCTCACAGCTCCGCTGGAAGGACGGCTCCCCGACTCTCCCCTGCAGTCCTGCTTCAGAATCAGGGTAAAAAAGAGAAGGGGGGGCATTTTTGGCAGCAAATAACGATAATAACAGCAGCTATAAGGGAATAACACTTATATAAGGTTATCCCTGTATATATATATAGCGCTGGGTGTGTGCTGGCAGACTCTCCCTCTGTCTCTCCAAAGGGCTAAGTGGGGTCCTGTCCTCCCGGTGTGTGTGCTGTGTGTCGGTACGCGTGTGTCGACATGTATGAGGAGGAAAATGATGTGGAGGCGGAGCCTGTGTTGGTGATGTCACCCCCTAGGGAGTCGACACCTGACTGGATGATTGTATTTAAACAATTAAGTGATAATGTCAGCAATTTGCAAAAAACTGTTGACGACATGAGACAGCCGGCAAATCAATTAGTGCCTGTCCAGGCATCTCAGACACCGTCAGGGGCGCTAAAACGCCAGTTACCTCAGTGGGTCGACACAGACCCTGACACAGATACTGAGTCTAGTGTCGACGGTGACGAGACAAACGTAATGTCCAGTAGGGCCACACGTTACATGATCACGGCAATGAAAGAGGCATTGAACCTTTCTGACACTACAAGTACCACAAAGAAGGGTATTATGTGGGGTGAGAAAAAACTACCAATAGTTTTTCCTGAGTCAGAGGAAATAAATGAGGTGTGTGAAAAAGCGTGGGTTTCCCCCGATAAAAAACAGCTAATTTCTAAAAAAATTATTAGCATTATATCCCTTCCCGCCAGAGGTTAGGGCGCGTTGGGAAACACCCCCTAGGGTAGATAAGGCGCTCACACGTTTATCTAAACAAGTAGCGTTACCGTCTCCTGATACGGCCACCCTCAAAGAACCAGCTGATAGAAGGCTGGAAAATATCCTAAAAAGTATATACACACATACTGGTGTTATACTGCGACCAGCAATCACCTCAGCCTGGATGTGCAGTGCTGGAGTCGCATGGTCGGATTCCCTGACTGAGAATATTGATACCCTGGATAGGGACAATATTTTGTTAACTATAGAACATTTAAAGGATGCATTACTATATATGCGTGATGCACAGAGGGATATTTGCACCCTGGCATCAAGAGTAAGTGCTATGTCCATCTCTGCCAGAAGAGCGTTATGGACGCGACAGTGGTCAGGGGATGCGGATTCCAAACGGCACATGGAAGTATTGCCGTATAAAGGGGAGGAGTTATTTGGGGCTGGTCTATCGGACCTGGTGGCCACGGCAACGGCTGGAAAATCCACCTTTTTACCCCAGGTCACTCCACATCAGCAGAAAAAGACACCGTCTTTTCAAACTCAGTCCTTTCGTTCCCATAAGTACAAGCGAGCAAAAGGCCACTCTTTTCTGCCCCGGGGCAGAAGAAGAGGAAAAAGACTGCACCATGCAGCCGCTTCACAGGAGCAGAAGCCCTCCCCTGCTTCTGCCAAGTCTTCAGCATGACGCTGGGGCTTTACAAGCAGACTCAGATATGGTGGGGGCCCGTCTCAAGAATTTCAACGCGCAGTGGGCTCACTCGCAAGTGGATCCCTGGATTCTACAGGTAGTATCGCAAGGGTACAAACTGGAATTCGAGGCGTTTCCCCCTCGTCGGTTCCTGAAGTCTGCTTTACCAAAGTCTCCCTCCGACAGGGAGGCAGTTTTGGAAGCCATTCACAAGCTGTATTCCCAGCAGGTGATAATCAAGGTACCCCTCCTGCAACAAGGAAAGGGGTATTATTCCACCTGTTTGTGGTACCGAAGCCGGACGGCTCGGTGAGACCAATTTTAAATCTGAAATCCTTGAACACTTACATAAAAAGGTTCAAATTCAAGATGGAGTCACTCAGAGCAGTGATAGCGAACCTGGAAGAAGGGGACTATATGGTGTCTCTGGACATCAAAGATGCTTATCTCCACGTCCCAATATACCCTTCTCACCAAGGGTACCTCAGGTTTGTAGTACAAAACTGTCATTATCAGTTTCAGACGCTGCCGTTTGGATTGTCCACGGCACCTCGGGTCTTTACCAAGGTAATGGCCGAAATGATGATTCTTCTACGAAGAAAAGGCATTTTAATTATCCCTTACTTGGACGATCTCCTGATAAGGGCAAGATCCAGGGAACAGTTAGAAGTCGGAGTAGCACTATCTCAGGTAGTGTTACGTCAGCACGGGTGGATTCTAAATATTCCAAAATCGCAGCTGATTCCAACGACACGTCTACTGTTCCTAGGAATGATTCTGGACACAGTCCAGAAGAAGGTGTTTCTCCCAGAGGAGAAGGCCAGGGAGTTATCCGAGCTAGTCAGGAACCTCCTAAAACCAGGCCAGGTCTCAGTGCATCAGTGCACGAGGGTCCTGGGAAAAAATGGTGGCTTCTTACGAAGCGATTCCATTCGGAAGATTCCATGCAAGAACATTTCAGTGGGATCTACTGGACAAATGGTCCGGATCGCATTTGCAGATGCATCAGCGGATAACCCTGTCGCCAAGGACAAGGGTGTCTCTCCTGTGGTGGCTGCAGAGTGCTCATCTACTAGAGGGCCGCAGATTTGGCATTCAGGATTGGATCCTGGTAACCACGGATGCCAGCCTGAGAGGCTGGGGAGCAGTCACACAGGGAAGGAATTTCCAGGGCTTGTGGTCAAGCATGGAAACATCTCTTCATATAAACATTCTGGAACTAAGGGCCATTTACAATGCCCTAAGTCAAGCAAAACCTCTGCTTCAGGGTCAGGCGGTGTTGATCCAATCGGACAACATCACGTCAGTCGCCCACGTAAACAGACAGGGCGGCACGAGAAGCAGGAGGGCAATGGCAGAAGCTGCAAGGATTCTTCGCTGGGCGGAAAATCATGTGATAGCACTGTCAGCAGTGTTCATTCCGGGAGTGGACAACTGGGAAGCAGACTTCCTCAGCAGACACGACCTTCACCCGGGAGAGTGGGGACTTCACCCAGAAGTCTTCCACCTGATTGTAAACCGTTGGGAAAAACCAAAGGTGGACATGATGGCGTCACGTCTAAACAAAAAACTGGACAGATATTGCGCCAGGTCAAGGGACCCTCAGGCAATAGCAGTGGACGCTCTGGTAACGCCGTGGGTGTACCAGTCAGTGTATGTGTTCCCTCCTCTGCCTCTCATACCAAAAGTACTGAGAATCATAAGAAGGAGAGGAGTAAGAACTATACTCGTGGTCCCGGATTGGCCAAGAAGGACTTGGTACCCGGAACTTCAAGAGATGCTCACGGACGAACCGTGGCCTCTACCTCTAAGACAGGACCTGCTACTGCAGGGGCCTTGTCTGTTTCAAGACTTACCGCGGCTGCGTTTGACGGCATGGCGGTTGAACGCCGGATCCTGAGGGAAAAAGGCATTCCAGAAGAAGTCATTCCTACTCTGGTCAAAGCCAGGAAGGACGTAACCGCAAAACATTATCACCGCATTTGGCGTAAATATGTTGCGTGGTGTGAGGCCAAGAGGGCCCCTACAGAGGAATTTCAACTGGGTCGTTTCCTTCATTTCCTGCAAACAGGACTGTCTATGGGCCTAAAATTAGGGTCCATTAAGGTTCAAATTTCGGCCCTGTCGATTTTCTTCCAAAAAGAACTGGCTTCAGTACCTGAAGTTCAGACATTTGTAAAAGGGGTGCTGCACATACAGCCTCCTTTTGTGCCTCCAGTGGCACCTTGGGATCTCAATGTGGTGTTGAGTTTTCTAAAGTCACATTGGTTTGAACCACTTTCCACTGTGGACTTAAAATATCTCACATGGAAGGTGTCGATGCTGTTAGCCTTGGCTTCAGCCAGGCGTGTGTCAGAATTGGCGGCTTTATCATATAAAAGCCCTTACTTAATTTTTTATTCTGACAGGGCGGAATTGAGGACTCGTCCTCAATTTCTACCTAAGGTGGTTTCTGCATTTCACATGAACCAACCTATTGTGGTACCTGCGGCTACCAGGGACTTAGAGGACTCTAAGTTGCTTGACGTTGTCAGGGCCTTGAAAATATATGTTTCCAGGACGGCTGGAGTCAGAAAATCTGACTCGCTGTTTATCCTGTATGCACCCAACAAACTGGGTGCTCCTGCTTCTAAGCAGACGATTGCTCGTTGGATTTGTAGTACAATTCAGCTTGCACATTCTGTGGCAGGATTGCCACAGCCAAAATCAGTAAAAGCCCATTCCACAAGGAAAGTGGGCTCATCTTGGGCGGCTGCCCGAGGGGTCTCGGCTTTACAACTTTGCCGAGCAGCTACTTGGTCAGGGGCAAACACGTTTGCTAAATTCTACAAATTTGATACCCTGGCTGAGGAGGACCTGGAGTTCTCTCATTCGGTGCTGCAGAGTCATCCGCACTCTCCCGCCCGTTTGGGAGCTTTGGTATAATCCCCATGGTCCTTACGGAGTCCCAGCATCCACTAGGACGTCAGAGAAAATAAGATTTTACTTACCGATAAATCTATTTCTCATAGTCCGTAGTGGATGCTGGGCGCCCATCCCTAGTGCGGATTGTCTGCAATACTTGTATATAGTTATTGTTACAAAAATTCGGGTTATTATTGTTGTGAGCCATCTTTTCAGAGGCTCCCTTGCGTTTATCATACTGTTAACTGGGTTCAGATCACAAGTTGTACGGTGTGATTGGTGTGGCTGGTATGAGTCTTACCCGGGATTCAAGATCCTTCCTTATTATGTACGCTCGTCCGGGCACAGTATCCTAACTGAGGCTTGGAGGAGGGTCATAGGGGGAGGAGCCAGTGCACACCACCTGATCCTTAAGCTTTTATTTTGTGCCCTGTCTCCTGCGGAGCCGCTATTCCCCATGGTCCTTACGGAGTCCCAGCATCCACTACGGACTATGAGAAATAGATTTATCGGTAAGTAAAATCTTATTTTTTGTAAGGGGGGGGGCTGCCTATTTTGTCAGTCCCGGGCCCCACAATTTCTGGTGGCAGGTGTGTGTGTGTGTGTGTGTGTGTGTGTGTGTGTGTGTGTGTGTGTGTGTGTGTGTGTGTGTGTGTGTGTGTATATATATACACACACACAAACACAGTGATATTGCTACCATTGTTACTCAGCTTTCTAACGCTATAATGAAATAACTATACATCTTACTATGTAAACCTATTTTATGGTATATTGAATTGTATTTTTTTTTATCTAACATGTGGCGAGTGGTGCATTACAAGCGCTATCTGTTTTTCATTTATATTGATGACATACTGCTCTCTGAGGAAATTGCTGGGTAACAATGAAACGCGTTAGCTGTTACTTCTCTAAACATGCTGTTAATATAACTGCTACAAGACTCTGGAAACCATTCCACCTTTCCCTGACGTGCTCTGATGCAAATAACATGGTCTCCAGCCCTTGGCTGCCATTACAACAGTATTATTTGTCCACTATGTTTTGTGTTATTTTAATTGGAAATATACATTTAATCACTTACAAATAATATGCAATATAGTAAAATACCAGTTTTTTAGGACACAGTAGCACATTTTTTTCTAGTCATACTCATCCTGTATATTCACTTTCATTATGTACCTGAACCATTATTTTGGGAAGTAGCAGACTACCTCACACAGCTAGGGTGCTAATAATATTTTGCACCTGCAGGCGTTTTGTTCTTTTGAGTTGAATTTTCTTTACAACTTGGAAAAAAAGTAAATAAAAAAAATGTCAAGACAGTAATGAAGGCCTTTTCCCCCCAAGTTGACAAGAATGAAAAAACAAAAACAAAAAACCCTGTATTCCTCTTTTATAGTATTTGGAAGACTCATCTTTTCTTTTTTTCATGTTCGCTTCTGCAATGACCTTATTTAAAATATAAAGAAAAGCAGCTTTGACATTTCCAATAACGTCCACTTTGGAGGACACTAATTTAATGGGCTGCATTTATTATGTGAAAGTAACTATGGACATTATGAAGATTTGTTTTTGTGCACTATACAGGAGGGGAGGGAACACACACATTCCAATATGCCAGAGTTTGATCAAAGCAACACATACGAGTGGTCTGCCAGTGCCTAGATAGAGAAGACACAATCTGTCTGGTTGTGTACTGTAATCTCTGAACTAAGGGCCTAATTCAGACCTGATCGCAGCAGCAAATTTGTTAGCTAATGGGCAAAACCATGTGCACTGCAGGGGGTGGGGCAGACATAACATGTACAGAGAGAATTAGATTTGGGTGGGGTGTGTTCAAACTGAAATCTAAATTGCAGTGTAACAATAAAGCAGCCAGTATTTACCATGCAAAGAAACAAAATAACCCACCCAAATCTAGCTCTCCCTGCACATGTTATATCTGCCACACCCCGCAGTGCACATGGTTTTGCCCATTAGCTAACAAATTTACTGCTACAATCAGGTCTGAATTATGCCCTAAATTTCTTGTGAAATATTAAGGCACAGATCTGTATATAGTAGCACTGCACACCAGAGAAATCAGCATATTCACCTCCTTCACAAACACGTTATGGAGCTCAAGAGGCCACTGGAGAACCATGATGTTCTATGTCTACAAGAGTGGTCTGCAACAGCAGGTGAGTTTTGACTGACTGCAAGATGCTTTTGGAGAGGAAACATCAATCCGAACCACTGTGTTTCAGTGGTTTGCAGAACTTCGGTGCAAGAGATGCTCCCTGGAAAACGAGGAGCACTGCGTTTGACCTGTGTCCACCATCACAGAGGACGTTACTGCTGTGCAGGCCATAGTTGAGGTAGACACCAGGGCCCAGTTAGAGAAGGAGATAGGCATCTCAACTCGTACCATCACTAGGAACTGGAACGCTGGAAGACATTTCAAGGTGCCGTCCAAGAACTCACGCTCGTGGTGCCCTTCTCCATCACGACAATGCACCTGCCCACAAGTCCAGGAAAGTAATGGATTTTCTGGCCCTTGAATGCATCCAGGAGCTTGGTCATCTGCAGTCCAGCCCTGGCTCTCTGAGACTTCGTGTACCCACAAATAAAGCACAAGATACGTGGGATTTGTTTAGAGTCACCAGAAGCTGCAGTGGAGCCCTTTATCCAGCACGTACAAGACATATCTGCTTCGGACTGGTCCAGCTGCTTCACCAAGCTGTTTGAGTGCATGCAACTTAGCACAGACTCCTCTGGCGAATATTTAGAAAAATATAATGTTCACTTTGTTTGTAAAAATAATACATTTTGTGCACCAGGAAAATTATTGCTTACACCTCATACACCAATTACTGGCACATTTATTCTCAATCAACATAATAATCAAAAACTATCAAATCTGCTGCGCTGTAGTGACAATGTCACGTCAAAAGTCAGTCGCAGGCATTCATTCAGAGCCGACCAGTAGGTTAGAAGTTACTCTATTGTCACCTGCAACGTGGTGTGTTTAATAAAAAAATATGGGGGGGGGAGAAGAGGAGTACTTGTACTCTTAGGATTCTGGAGTAGAAGCAAACTTGTTCCGCTGAACATGTACAGAGGAGATAGTGTAGCAGAATGGAGTGGGCGTATGGAAAAAGATTATGAAAGATGTACAGAAATAAACTCACATAATATGCCTGGTAGGCAAGCATGACATATAACACTGAAAAACAAGCTGGGTACATTATTGCAGTCACTTGTTTATAACAATAATTGTAGACAGTTACAGTAAGTAGACAGAGTTAATCATAAATCCCAAATAAACATAACTAGGAATTAGGGGTGATAAAACTTTCAGATAATCTATGAACAGTGGCGGAACTGTGGGAGGCAGTGGAGTCGGCTGCCACCGGGCTCCTGACCCCAAGGGGGCAGATCCCCTCCACTGTCTCCCGCTGCCTGACGATCGCTCGCTGCTACTTTTTTTTTTGTTATCGTTCTTGCAGACAGAGGAGCTGTGTCAGTGACACGGAAGCTGCCTCCTGTATATACAGAGAGCTGGCACTGGGGCTGCAGCTAGGGGGAGCTCCAGAGCGCAGATCCTCCCAGGCCCTTCCAGTTAAGCAAGCCAGCCGAGGGAAGCTCTCTGCTCCGCCGTCAGCCTGATGATAGCCAAAGGTAGGCACTGTGTGGGAGAGGTGTAGTGGGGTGGGGTGGGAGGGGAGGGGAGGGGGCGCGCCGGGGGCGCGCCGGGGGCGCGCCTTAATAAATGTTGGAAGCACTGTGTTTTGTGTGCAGTGTGTGCATGTTTTTAAGTGAGGTGTGTGTGTGTGTGTGTGTGTGTGTGTGTGTGTGTTTTTAAGGAAAGTTGTGTGTAAGCGAGAGGCATGTGTATGTAAGTGAGAGGCATGTGTATGTAAGTGAGAGGCATGTGTGTAAGTGAGAGGCATGTGTGTAAGTGAGAGGCATGTGTGTAAGCGAGATGCATGTGTGTAAGAGAGGCATGTGTATGTAAGTGAGAGGCATGTGTGTAAGTGAGAGGCATGTGTATGTAAGCGAGAGGCATGTGTATGTAAGCGAGATGCATGTGTGTAAGTGAGAGGCATGTGTGTAAGTGAGAGGCATGTGTATGTAAGTGAGAGGCATGTGTATGTAAGTGAGAGGCATGTATGTAAGTGAGAGGCATGTGTATGTAAGTGAGAAGCATACGTGTGAGAGGCATGTGTGTGTGTGTAAGTGAGAGGTGTGTGTGTGTGAGTGGCATGTGTGTGTGTGTGTAAGTGAGTGGCATGTGTGTGTGTGTGTATGTGTGTGTGTGTGTGTAAGTGAGAGGCGTGTGTGTAAGTGAGAAGCATGTGTGTGAGAGGCATGTGTGTGAGAGGCATGTGTGTGTTTAAGTGAAAGCGGCGTGTGTGTGTTTTTAAGTGAAGGAGGCATGTGTGTGTGTGTGTGTGTGTGTGTGTGTGTGTGTGTGTGTGTGTGTGTGTGTGTGTGTGTGTGTGTGAAAGCGGCCTGTGTGTGTTTTTAAGTGAAGGAGGCATGTATGAAAGAGGCGTGTGTGTTTAAGTGAAAGCAGCGTGTGTGTTTCAGTGAATGAGGCGTTTGTCTGTTTTTTTTAAATATATATCTAGTGTTCACGCTAGGTGTCTTTCACAGGGCGCTGCGCCCTGCCCCTTTTTTAGACAGCTGAATCCCGCCCTGCCCGTTTTTGTGCGCCTTGCTGTCCGCCGGACCCCGCCATGCCGCCGGACCCAGCTGTGCGCCGCCAGACTCGGTAAGCACGAGTCCCCCGCGGCCCGCCCCGCCCATCCGCAGCTGTCAGCTGCCGCTGTCTCAGCCTTGCGCTGACACAGTGACTGACAGCAGCTCCCCTCCTCTGCGAGCAGACTATAGGTCTGCTCATGATCTGGTGTGACAGGAGGGCTGGGTTTGCCTCTCCCGCCGAGGCAAACCCAGCCCTCCCTGTGTATGAATGTTTAAAAGGACTCGGAGACGCCAGGGAGGATAAACAGGTCGCCATCTTTAATGCATCTCCGCAAGTGTGGCGGTGATCAGCACTACCCCTCTGTGTCCTGGGCTAAATTTACCTTGTAAGTACTGCAGCTGTAAACTTCAATCTCAGTGCTCTCTACCTGGTGCAGTGTGTCGCAGTGCTCTCTACCTGGTGCAGTGTGTCTCAGTGCTCTCTACCTGGTGCAGTGTGTCTCAGTGCTCTCTACCTGGTGCAGTGTGTCTCAGTGCTCTCTACCTGGTGCAGTGTGTCTCAGTGCTCTCTACCTGGTGCAGTGTGTCTCAGTGCTCTCTACCTGGTGCAGTGTGTCTCAGTGCTCTCTACCTGGTGCAGTGTGTCTCAGTGCTCTCTACCTGGTGCAGTGTGTCTCAGTGCTCTCTACCTGGTGCAGTGTGTCTCAGTGCTCTCTACCTGGTGCAGTGTGTCTCAGTGCTCTCTACCTGGTGCAGTGTGTCTCAGTGCTCTCTACCTGGTGCAGTGCGTCTCAGTGCTCTCTGCCTGGTGCAATGCGTCTCAGTGCTCTCTACCTGATGCAGTGCGTCTCAGTGCTCTCTACCTGGTGCAGTGCGTCTCAGTGCTCTCTACCTGGTGCAGTGCGTCTCAGTGCTCTCTACCTGGTGCAGTGCGTCTCAATGCTCTCTACCTGGTGCAGTGCGCTTCAGTGCTCTCTGCCTGGTGCAGTGCATCTCAGTGCTCTCTACCTGGTGCAGTGCGTCTCAGTGCTCTCTATCTGGTGCAGTGTGTCTCAGTGCTCTCTACCTGGTGCAGTGTGTCTCAGTGCTCTCTACCTGGTGCAGTGTGTCTCAGTGCTCTCTACCTGGTGCAGTGTGTCTCAGTGCTGTCTACCTGGTGCAGTGTGCATCAGTGCTCTCTACTTGGTGCAGTGTGCCTCAGTGCTCTCTACCTGGTGCAGTGCGTCTCAGTGCTCTCTACCTGGTGCAGTGCGTCTCAATGCTCTCTACCTGGTGCAGTGCGTTTCAGTGCTCTCTGCCTGGTGCAGTGCATCTCAGTGCTCTCTACCTGGTGCAGTGCGTCTCAGTGCTCTCTACCTGGTGCAATGTGTCTCAGTGCTCTCTACCTGGTGCAATGTGTCTCAGTGCTCTCTATCTGGTGCAGTGTGTCTCAGTGCTCTCTACCTGGTGCAGTGTGTCTCAGTGCTGTCTACCTGGTGCAGTGTGCATCAGTGCTCTCTACTTGGTGCAGTGTGCCTCAGTGCTCTCTACCTGGTGCAGTATGTCTCAGTGCTCTCTACCTGGTGCAGTGTGTCTCAGTGCTCTCTACCTGATGCAGTGTGTCTCAGTGCTCTCTACCTGGTGCAATGTGTATAACATGCTCTATCTGGCGCAATATGTATAACGTGCTCTACCTGACGCAGTGTGTATAGGAGGTTTTACCTGGTGCAATGTGTATTAGGTGCACTACTGTGTGGTGTAATGTGAATTGCCACTATTATGTGGCCACGCCTCTTCTCCATGAAACAATGCCCCTAAATTTCTGCTGCGCGCCTTAGGTGCGCACTGTCCATGCTTTGGCCTATAGGAATGGGAGCACCAAGCATTATAATATGTACCTAAGTTTGCCCTTCTAACTTAAAAATGTGCCCTCCCGAATGAAAAATCCTAGTGAACACTAATTATATCGGCACACCGATGCGTCAAAGCATCTCCATCGAGACCCGCTGACGGGTGGGTGAGGAGGCACTGTAGGTGTCCTATAAAGGTATGCTGGTGTCTGTTTTATTGTAATGACTGACTTGGAGTGCGTCCACTTTCTATGTGTATCTATATTACTATTGGGAAAGGTACCTGAGCACGCTACTACTGTTCACCCTGAGTGCCGGATAGCTACATATGGTATGTGTGTGTATATGTAGGGGGCACCAACATTTATCATGCCTCCAGGCGACTGGGACGAACTTACACCACTGTCTATGAATGGCATTAGAGTCCTGCACAGATGAGTGGAAGTATCCTACGACTGGCAAGATCCATTGTATTTCAGGTAAAAGACAAGGTCATGCCTAACAATGAATACTCCCTATGAGAATAGGGAACTTGCTGCACAAACTCTGCAGTGAGAGGGCACTAAAATGCACAGCCATTATGCTCCTGTATCTTCATATACTGTCCTCCTTACCAATCAGTAAGTTGTTGTTCTTGGATCATTCACAGAGGCTGGAGAACATCAATAATACCCTGGACAGTGAGAGGTCACCTCCAGGACTAGTCAATTGTGGATAAAGCGATTACACACGCCGATCTACTGCTAGATCAAGGACGTGCTAAACTGCGCCTAAAGGCCCATACACACTAGTAGATGTGAAAGATGAACAATTTGGAAGATGAGCGATTTCCCCTGAACACCCTGACAAACGATATTGGCCCTCATTCCGAGTTGTTCGCTCGTTGCCGAATTTCGCTATATTGCGATTAGTCGCTTACTGCGCATGCACAATGTTGGCAGAGCGCATGCGCTTAGTTATTTTACTCAAAAGTTAGGTATTTTACTCACGGCATTACGAGGATTTTTCTTCGTTCTGGTGATCGGAGTGTGATTGACAGGAAGTGGGTGTTTCTGGGCGGAAACTGGACGTTTTATGGGTGTGTGAAAAAACGCTGCAGTTTCTGGGAAAAACGCGGGAGTGGCTGGAGAAACGGGGGAGTGTCTGGGTGAACGCTGGGTGTGTTTGTGACGTCAAACCAGGAATGAAACTGACTGAACTGATCGCAGTGTAGGAGTAAGTCTCGAGCTACTCAGAAACTGCTAAGAAATTTCTATTCGCAATTTTGCGAATCTTTCGTTCGCAATTCTGCTAAGCTAAGATACACTCCCAGAGGGCGGCGGCTTAGCGTGTGCAATGCTGCTAAAAGCAGCTAGCGAGCGAACAACTCGGAATGAGGGCCATTGAGTGCACACACATCGATTTTGCAAACGATTTGAATGACGAACGATCTGCTCTGCTGGGATTGAAGGGATTGCGCTGCATGCATAGAAGATTGACAACCTGCTTCAAACGAGCACGGGTGCGCGCATTGCTCATCGTTCGCTGTGTACACAAGAGACAATTTAAATGATAGATCGTTGAAAGCAGTCATTATTACTCAAATTGATAGAAAAAATCTTCTAGTGTGTATGGGCCTTTGGACTCATGTCTAATGAGATAACGCTAGGAACCTGCCAATGAATGTGCATTTACACCCAGGTTTCTGGTGGTTAACAAAGTGCTCTGGAGCAATTCGCAATTCAAGTCTCTCACAGCACAAAGCAGGGAGCCTCAGAGACTGGCAGTAGAATAATGTGCACCCTGCAACCCATTCGTAAAAGATTTGTAACTAGAAAGTTCAAGATCCAATGCTTACATTCACATGAATTTATGAGCATTACAAGAAATCATCTCATGTACAACCATCTGAAATGTTACACGTTTCCACTTAATAAGTTAATACTCCATTTCCACATGAAGAACATCCTAAGGGCGTGACAAATCCCAGGGCCAGGTCGCCCTGGCCCTTAGATTTTGCTGCCTGGCTACCAGATCATGCAGGGGGGGAGCAGGTCCTCATCATCCCCAGCGGAGAATCGTAAGCGTGCCTGTTTTGTAGTGGCCATTTCATGCATAGGACTGCATGTGCTGAGTGTCTGTCCATACTAGCCTGCTCTAACTGCCGTGCCTGTCCGTCCCAGCCTGCACCAACTGCCGCGCCTGTCCGTCCCAGCCTGCGCCAACTGCCGCGCCTGTCCATCCCAGCCTGCCCATCCCAGCCTGCCCTGACTGCCGCACCTGCCCTTCCCAGCCTGCCCTGACTGCCGCGCCTGTCCATCCCAGCCTGCTCTGACTGCGGTCTCCAAACTACTGCATACAGCTCTCCGGTAAGAGGGTCTATGTGTGGTCGGGGATTGCGGCTTTGGAAGGGGAAGTGATTTGTCCATGGTATGTGAACGGGTGACTGTGGAGGGGTTAGCTGTGGGGACATAGTGGTTGGTTGACCAGGGATGGGGTGTTAGCTGCTCATTAATGTGGAGTGGGAGGAAGGGGAGGGGTACTTGTTTGCCTGGGGTCAGCTGCACAGCAGTGTGGCCGCAGAGGGTTGGTTTGCCTGGGGGTACCCCCTTAGATGTCTGGGGGTTGGTTTGGCCGGGGAGACTGCTCACTAACATGACTTGGGGTGGTGGTCTGGCTCCTACACTTTCATCTTGACTCTTATATTTTATAAAACTTGTCAAGCCCTGTATTACAGAGGTGGCAGGTTATACATCTGTATAACAGCAGCAGTGTCGATTACATCAAACAATAGTAAATACTGTAGGTCGCTAAAAAAAAAAAAATGTGGTTAGGGAATGGGAACAGAGTCTACCTCCAAGGGATGTGGGGAAAGCTCAGAATACAGCCCAGATGTTAGAGGAGAGCGCGGCTATGACGGGTGGCGGCGTGTAGGACTTGAAACCAGCCGCCAGTTCGAGAGCCAATCAGAGCCCGCGGACCGGCAGCCGCGGCACCTGATTGGCTCACGAACCGGCGGCTGGTTTCAAGTTCTACACACCGCCACCCGTCATAGCCGCGCTCTCCTCCGTGTCCTGACAGCTGAGACACGCTGCCGCCGGACTGAGCGGCGGCGTGTCTCACTGAGAGAAGCGGATGGGCCGGAGCAAACGGAGGTTCCCCACCCCTGCCCTACGTCATAGCTGGCCCTAACTAATGTGATGCTCTAGGCAAGATTTTGTCTGGTGTGCCCTAGCACCACCGCTAGTTCCGCCTCTGACCCTGTACCATCACCCATAGCAGTACTCAATTTGGTGCTCCTACTCCCTCTATCTTAAAAAATAGTATTTTGGGTACCGGTTTCTCGTAATCCATAGAGGATGCTGAGGTCCACATTAGTACCATAGGGTATAGATGGGTGTACCAGGAGCCATTGGCACTTTAAGAGTTTGAGAATGTAGGATGGCTCCTCCCTCTATACCCCTCCTACCAGACTCAGTCAAGAAACTGTGCCCGATGAGACGGACATCTTCAAGAGAAGGATTTAACACAGATAGTAGCGAGATTCATACCAGCTCACACATACAAGGCACATCAAGATAACTTAGCTTGAAAATTAGCAACCGCTGAAAACATTACTTACCAAGTAACAAGGCAGTGCTCAACTAAAAACAAAGATGTACTGAACCAGATAACAATTGCAGGAAATAAAGAGCTGGGCGGGCGCCCAGCATCCTCTACGGACTACGTGAAAAGGATTTACCGGTAGGTAACCAAAATCCTATTTTCTCTTACGTCCTAGAGGATGATGGGGTCCACATTAGTACGATGGGAATGTACCAAAGATCCCAGAATGGGAGGGAGAGCGCAGAGGCTCCTACAGAACCGATTGGCCTCTAATGATCTGAAGTTCAGTCAAAGTATCGAACTTGTAGTACTTTGCAAATGTTTTCGACCCAGACCAAGTTGCAGCTCGGCAAAGCTGTAAAGCAGACACACCCCGGGCAGCCGCCCAGGAAGACCCCCACCTTACGAGTAGAGTGGGCCTTGACAGACGTAGGACACGACAATCCTGCCGTAGAATACGCATGCAGGATAGTGAACCTAATCCAACGAGAGATCGTCTGCTTAGAAGAAGGACACCCAAGTTTCCTGGGATCATTCAGGACAAACAGAGTCCGATTTTCTGTGACGAGCAGTCCTCTTCACATAGATTTTAAGAGCCCTTACAACATCCAAGGACTTTGATGAAATTAAGGAGTCAGAAGCCACTGGCACCACAATAAGTTGGTTGATATGAAATGCCGACACAATCTTCAGAAGAAACTGCTGACGTGTCCGGAGCTCAGCTCTATCGTCGTGGAAGATCAAGTATCGGCTCTTAGAAGACAAAGCCCCCAACTCCGACACACGTCTAGCAGAAGCTAAAGCCAACAAAGTGACAGCCTTCCACATAAGAAATTTGACCTTGACCTCGACCTCCTGTAGAGGCTCAAACCAGTCAGATTGGAGGAACTGCAACACCACGTTAAGATCCCAAGGCACCGGAGGCAGTACAAAAGGAGGATGGATGTGCACAACTCCCTTCAAAAAGGTCTGAAGCTCAGGGAGGGCAGCCAATTGTTTCTGGAAGAAAATGGACAGGGCAGAAATCTGGACCTTCACAGATTCCAGCTTCAGGCCCATATCCACACCAGCTTGTAGGAAGAGGAGAAACCGTCCCAGTTGAAACTCCACCGCAGGAAATTTCTTGGACTCACATCAAGATACATATTTTTTCCAAATCGATGGTAATGTTTAGACATTACTCCTTTCCTAGCCTGTATCAGGGTGGGAATAACCTTGTTCGGAATGCCCTTCCGAGCTAGTATCAGGCATTCAACCTCCATGCAGTCAAACGTAGCAGCGATAAGTCTTGACAGGCTAACGGCCCATGCTGGAGCAGGTCCTCATGAAGAGGAAGAGGCCTCGGCTCTTCTTGCAGTAGATCCAGAAGATCAGCGTACCAAGCCCTTCTTGGCCAGTCTGGAGCAATGAGGATCGCTTGAACCCTTGTTCTCCTTATGAGCTTTAGAACTCTTGGGATGAGTAAAAGTAGAGGAAACACATACACCGACTGGAGCACCCACGGAGTCACTAGGGAGTCCACCGCCACTGCTTGTGGGTCCCTCGACCTGGAACAATACTGCAGAAGCTTCTTGTTGAGACGAGAGGCCATCATGTCGATCTGGGGAACACCCCAAAGATCTGTTACCTCCTTGAACACCTGCGGATGGAGACCCCACTCCCCTGAATGGAGATCGTGTCTGCTGAGGAAGTCCGCTTCCCAGTTGTCTACTCCTGGAATGAAGAATGTTGACAGCGCCAACGCATGCTTTTCTGCCCAGAGGATGATTCGTGTTACCTCTGCCATTGCAGCTCTGCTCTTTGTTGCGCCCTGTCAGTTTATGTAAGCCACTGTTGTCACATTGTCCATCTGCACTTGAATGGACCGATTTCTGAGAAGATGGGCCGCTTGGAGAATACAGTTGTAGGCGGCTCTTAGTTCCAGAATGTTTATCGGCAGGCCGGCTACCAGACTTGACCACCTTCCTTGGAAGGTTTCCCCTTGAGTGACTGCACCCCAGCCCCGGAGACTTGCATCCGTGGTTAGAAGGATCCAGTCCTGAATCCCGAACCTGCGGCCCTCCAGAAGGTGAGGTAATAGCAACCACCAGAGGAGTGTAATCCTGGCCTTTGGCAACAGACGTATTCTCTGGTGCATGTGTAGATGGGATCCCGACCACTTGTCCAGGAGATCCAGTTGGAAGGACCGAGCGTGATACCTCCAGTACTGGAGAGTCTCGGAAGAGGCCACCATTTTCCCAAGGCGAATGCACTGATGAACTGATACCTGGGCTGGCTTCAGGACATCCCGGACCATCGTCTGAATCACCAACGCCTTTTCCTCTGGGAGAAACACCCTCTGCACCTTCGTGTCAAGGATCATTCCCAGAAAGGACAACCTCTTGGTTGGTTCCAAATGTGATTTTGGAAGATTCAGGATCCAACCATGTTCACTGAGAAGCTGGGACGTGAGATGCCTTTATCAGAAGATCGTCCAGATACGGAATTATGTTCACCCCATGTCTGCGGAGGAGAATCATCATTTCCGCCATCACCTTGGTGAATACCCTCGGCGCTGTGGAGAGGCCGAATGGGAGGGCCTGGAACTGAAAGGGACAGTCCAGCAGTGCAAATCGAAGATACGCATGATGCGGCAGCCAAAATGGGAATGTGGAGGTACACATCCTTGATATCCAGGGATACTAGGAATTCCCCCTCCTCCAGACCTGATATCACTGCCCATAGAAACTCCATTTTGAACTAGAACGCCCTCAGAAAGGGGTTTAGTGATTTTAAGTTCAGAATGGGCCTGAGCGAACCATCCGGCTTCGGCACCACGAAAAAGGTTCGAATAGTAACCTTTGCTTTGCATATGAGGTGGTACTGGCACAATGACCTGTGCCTCCACCAACTTCTGGATGGCCTCTTGCAGGACAGTCCGGTCAGCCAGCAGAGCTGGCAAGCCTTATCTGAAAAATCGGTGACGGGGGAGATTTTGAAATTGCAGCCTGTACCCCTGGGACACAATATCTTGCACCCAGGGGTCCAGGCCTGCGGATACCCAGACATGACTGAATTGTCTGAGTCCCGCTCCCACCGGCCCCACCTCCGGGGCGTGCAGTCCAACGTCATGCGGAGGACTTTGGTGTACCTGAAGCAGGTTTCTGTTCCTGGGAACCTGCAGCCACAGGTTTCTTGAACTTGGGCTGACCTACCCGAAAGAAGGTGTTGGACGGCTTGGCAAACCGAAAGGGCTGTGATGTAACTGAAGAAAAGGGTTACTTCGGAGCAAGTGTAGCTGAGGGAAGAAAGGGTGATTTACCAGCCGTAGAGATCCACGTATCTAACGCTTCCCCAAAGAGAGCCTGACCTGTGTAGGATAAGGTCTCCACACTTCTCCTGGATTCTGCGTCGGCAGACCACTGGCGCAACCATAGTCCTCGACGAGCTGATACAGACATGGAGGAAATTCCCGCAGCCATGGAAACCAGGTCTTTCATTTTCTACCACAAATCCAGCCGAATCCTGAATGTTACGTAAAAACAATTCAACATCACATTTCTCCATAGCATCCAAGTCGTCAAGTAACGTGCCTGACCACTTTACTATAGCTTTGGCAATCCAAGCACTGGCAATAGTGGGACGTAGTATTGCCCCAGAAGCCGTGTACATGAATTTGAGCGTATTATAAATTTTATGATTAGCCGGCTCTTTCAAGGCGGTAGATCCTGGAACAGGGAAAACCACCTTTTTTTGAGAGCCTGGATACTGACGCATCAACAATAAGCGGGTTTTCCCATTTTTTCCTATCCTCTATGGAAACGCTACCAGAACCCTCTTGGGTATCTGGAATTTTTTTATTAGGGTTTTCCCAAGCCTTTTCAAATATAGCATTTAATTCTTTTGACGCAGGGAAGGTTAGCAAGGCTTTCTTATTTTTAGTGAAGTAAGCCTCCTCAACCTGCTCGGGTGTTGTATCAGCAATATTCAACACATCTCTAATAGCCTCTATCATCAATTGCATCCCTTTTGCAAGAGATGCTGCTCCCCGAATCTGTATCATCCTGCATGATCTGTGCAAGAGCACGTTTATGTGAATATACAGCGGGGAGCCCTGATGTACCAGAGCTGGGCCAAACTGCCATAGAGTTCTGTAAAGCCTGAGTTGCAGATTGTTTGTGCAACCCTGTTAGAAATCAGAGAAATCATAGATTTGATAGAGGATAACCACTCAGGCTCCCTTGCTGGTATCTGTGCTAAACCAGTGCAATCCTGATTACATGGAATGGGATCATCCTAAGAGGACATATCTTCTGCAGCATATGACACAGAGTCCCTGGACATTGCTTAATGGAGACCACAGACACTCCACACACAGGGGAATACAGACAGAGTTTCCCCCACAAGAATATCAATAGAGACACAGATTGGAGCCAACCCACACACAGCGCTTTTAATATAAAGGGAGAGCCCGTATCAGCGCTGACTGTGCACCTTAATAGGTTACACAGTCGTTTTGCAGCCTCCCCCCCTTCTACAACCCCCTGGTACCGTGAGAGATAACCAAAGTTGCTGCGGAGGGACTTGCTCTTCACTGGCAGCTTTGTGCAGGCAGGAAAATGGCGCAGAACGCTGCTGGGTCCGTTCTGAGAAGCTCCGCCCCCAAAATGGCGCTGTCTTCCCGCTCTTCATAGGATTATACTGGCCTGAGGATTTATGCTGGCTGAGATCCCGGGACCCCAACAGGCTGTGTGACCAGTGTAGGCGCTGGCTCAGGGCGCCCCTCACAGCGCCGCACTATGTACTGCCGAGCCTCCAGAGCGCAGTTAATACTGCGCTCCTACCCTAATGCCACCATCTTCACACTGGCCCCCCCCGGCTTGCTAGGGGGGATTGGTGACTCACTCGCCACCAATCTTCAGCTCTGTAAGGGGGTGGCGGCATGCTGCTGGGGTGAGCGATCCCCTGTGGCGGGGAACGATCCCATCCCCTCTGGAGCTTCGTGTCCAGTCAGCGGAGATGGTGGCTCAGACCTCGCAGGGCGGACACTGCTCCCCCCCACCCTTAGTCCCATGAAGCAGGGAGGCTGTTGCCAGCAGCCTCCCTGTAAAATAAACTCTAAAAATAAACTTTACTAGAGAAACTCTGGAGAGCTCCCCTAGCTGTGACCGGCTCCTCCAGGCACATTTTATAAACTGAGTCTGGTAGGAGGGGCATAGAGGGAGGAGCCAGCCCACACTCTCAAACTCTTAAAGTGCCAATGGCTCCTAGTGGACCCATCTATACCCCATGGTACCAATGTGGACCCCAGCATCCTCTAGGACGTAAGAGAAAATAGGCTTTTGGTTACCTACCGGTTAATCCTTTTCTCGTAGTCCGTACAGGATGCTGGGGTCCATATTAGTACCATGGGGTATAGACAGGTCCACCAGGAGCCATTGGCACGTTGAGAGTTTAAAGGTGTGGGCTGGCTCCTCCCTCTATACCCCTCCTACCAGACGCAGTCTAGAAACTGTTTCCAAGGAGACAACATACTTTGAGAGAAGGAATTACACAGATAGTGGCGAGATTCATACCAGCTCACACGAACATGAAAATCCGGCCAGCATGCCGGAATAACTTCAGCAACAGTTGAAACAGTAAATAACGCAGAACTTACCTAGGAACCAGGTAACACTGAACCAGAAAACAAATGCAGAAAAACTAAGCGCTGGGCGGGCACCCAGCATCCTCTACGGACTACGAGAAAAGGATTTACCGGTAGGTAACCAAAATCCTATTTTCTCTTGTGTCCTAGAGGATGCTGGGGTCCATATTAGTACCATGGGGATGTACCAAAGCTCCCAGAATGGGAGGGAGAGCGCGGAGGGTCCTGCAACACTGCTTGACCAAACTTGAGGTCATCAGAGGCCAGAGTATCGAACTTGTAAAACTTGGCAAACGTGTTCGACCCAGACCAAGTAGCTGCTCGACAGAGTTGTACTGCCGAGACACCCCCGGGCAGCCGCCCAGGAAGAGCCCACTTTACGAGTAGAGTGGGTCTTTACAGATTTCGGACACGGCAGTCCTGCCGTGGAATAAGCATGCTGGATAGTGAACCTGATCCAGCGTGAAATCGACTGCTTAGAAGGACATCCAATTTTCTTTGAATCATAGAGGACGAACAGAGAGTCACTTTTCCTATGACGAGCCATCCTCTTCACGTAAATCTTTAAAGTCCTCACTACATCCAAGGCCTTTGAAGTAATTGAGGAGTCAGTAGCCACTGGCACCACAATAGGTTGGTTAATATGTGAAAAGCCGACACAACCTTAGGCAGGAACTGTGGACAAGTCCTAAGTTCCGCCCTATCTTCATGGAAGATCAGATAGGGACTTTTACAAGATAAAGCCCCCCAATTCGGACAGGCGACGTGCAGAAGCAAAGGCCAACAAAGTGACCGCCTTCCACGTGAGAAACTTGAGATCAGCCTCCTGTAGAGGCTCAAACCAAGCAGATTGCAGGAACTGCAGCACCACATCCAGATCCCATGGAGCCGTAGGCGCCACAAAGGGAGGCTGGATGTGTAGAACCCCTTTCAAAAAGGGTCTGAACTTCAGGAAGAACAGCCAATTGTTTTTGGAAGAAGATGGACAAAGTAGAGATCTGGACCTTGATGGCCTCACACCAGTCTCAGTCCCATATCCACCCCCGCTTGCAGGAAAAGGAGAAAACGACCAAGTTGAAACTCCACCGTCGGAAACTTCTTGGCCTCACACCAAGAAACATTTTTTCCAAATGCGATGGTAAATGTTTAGACGTTACCCCCTTCCTGGCCTGTATAAGGGTAGGAATGACCTCACTCGGGATACCTTTCCAAGCTAAGATCTGGCGTTCAACCGCCATGCCGTCAAACGTAGCCGCGGAAAGTCTTGATAAGCGAACGGCCCCTGCAGAAGCAGATCCTCCCGAAGAGGTAAAGGCCATAGATCTTCCAGCAGAAGATACAGCAGATCCGCGTTCCAAGCCCTCCTTGGCCAGTCCGGAGCAATGAGGATTGCCAGGACCTTTGTTCTTCTCACGAGCTGAAGAACCCTTGTTATCAGAGGAAGTGGAGGAAACACATACACTGACTTGAACACCCACGGTGTTACCAGTGCATCCACCGCCACTGCCTCTCTTGACCTTGAACAGTACCATCGTAGCTTTTTGTTGAGGCGTGAGGCCATCATGTCTATGTGGGGAACCCACCACCAACCAGTTACCACCTCCGGATGGAGACCCCCACTCCCCTTGATGGAGATCGTGTCTGCTGAGGAAGTCTGCTTCCCAGTTGGCTACGCCCGGAATGAAGATTGCGGACAACGCCACCGCGTGCCTTTCTGCCCAGCTGAGGATTTTTGACACCTCTGCCATGGCAGCCCTGCTCTTCGTTCCAC
Source organism: Pseudophryne corroboree (assembly GCF_028390025.1). NCBI lineage: Eukaryota > Metazoa > Chordata > Amphibia > Anura > Myobatrachidae > Pseudophryne > Pseudophryne corroboree. The sequence continues at coordinate 809,915,581 of NC_086447.1, forward strand.
CTTGTCGGTTTATGTAAGCCACTGTGGTCACATTGTCCGACTGCACCTGAACAGCCCGATGCTGTAGAAGGTGTGCTGCTTGCAGAAGGGCGATGTACACGGCCCTGAGTTCCAAGAAGTTAATCGGTAGAAGCGACTCGAGTCGACCACCGTCCATGAAAGGTTTCTCCAAGAGCGACTGCTCCCCAACCTCTTAGACTTGCATCTGTGGTTAAAAGGATCCAGTCTTGAATTCCGAACCTTCACCCTTCCAGAAGGTTTGGAAGTTGCAGCCACCAGAGGAGTGAAATCCTCGCTTTCGGAGACAGGCGTATCCTCTTGTGCATGTGTAGGTGAGAGCCCGAACACTGGTCCAATAGGTCCAGTTGAAAAGGTTGGGCATGAAACCTGCCATACTGCAGAGCCTCGTAGGCAGCAACCATCTTCCCCAGGAGGCGTAAGCATTGGTGAACCGATACCTGGGTAGGCCTTAGGACATCCCGGACCATTGTCTGAATCACCAACGCTTTCTCCGCCGGGAGAAATACCCTCTGCACTTCCGTGTCGAGGATCATTCCCAGGAAAGACAGCCGCCTTGTCGGCTCCAGATGAGACTTCGGTAGGTTCAGGATCCAACCGTGTGTCCTGAGCAGCTGTGTCGTGAGCGCGATGCCTGCAACAACCCCTCCCTGGATGACGCCTTGATCAGGAGATTGTCCAGATATGGAATTATGTTCACCCCGTTTGCGGAGAACCATCATCTCCGCCATCACCTTGGTGAAGATCCTTGGTGCTGTTGAGAGGCCAAACGGCAGAGCCTGGAACTGATAGTGATCATCCATCAGCGCAAACCTGAGATAAGCTTGATGTGGCGCCCAAATGGGAATGTGGCTGTAAGCATCCTTGATGTCCAGGGACACCAGGAACTCCCCTTCCGACAGCCCCGAAATGACAGCTCGCAGAGATTCCATCTTGAATTTGAACTCCTTGAGATAAAGGTTCAAAGACTTTAAATTTAGAGTAGGCCGTACCGAACCATCCGGTTTCGGTACCACAAAAAGGTTAGAATAACCCGTGTGCCGATGCTGAAGAGGGACCTGTACAATGACCTCTGATACCACCAATTTTCTGATGGCCTCCAGCAGAATCATCCTGTCCGCCAGCAGCGCTGGCAAGCCTGACTTGAAGAAACAGTGAGGCGGGGGGGATCCTGAAACTCCAGTCTGTACCCTCTGGATACTATATCCAGAACCCAGGGGTCCAGACCAGACGACACCCAGACGTGGCTGAACTGCCGGAGTCTCGCCCCCATCTGACCTTCCTCCAGGCCTAGCAGTCCACCGCCATGCGGAGGACTTCGCGGTATCCGAAGCGGGCTTCTGGGTCTGGGAACCTGCAGGAGCAGGTTTCTTTCCTTTGGCATGACCACCTCTGCAGAAGGTATTCGAAGGCTTATTCTTTCTAGGCCTTGCGGGCCGAAAGGACTGTGACGCGGTAGATGAAAAAGGCTTCTTCGTAGCTGGTGCAGCTGAGGGGAGAAAATAAGAATTTACTCACCGGTAATTCTATTTCTCGTAGTCCGTAGTGGATTCTGGGTACTCCGTAAGGACCATGGGGAATAGACGGGCTCCGCAGGAGACTGGGCACTCTAAAAGAAAGATTAGGTACTATCTGGTGTGCACTGGATCCTCCCTCTATGCCCCTCCTCCAGACCTCAGTTAGGGAAACTGTGCCCGGAAGAGCTGACACTACAAGGAAAGGATTTGGAATCCAGGGTAAGACTCATACCAGCCACACCAATCACACCGTACAACTCGTGATAACTATACCCAGTTAACAGTATGAATAACAACTGAGCCTCACTGAACAGATGGCTCATAACAATAACCCTTTAGTTAAGCAATAACTATATACAAGTATTGCAGACAATCCGCACTTGGGACGGGCTCCCAGCATCCACTACGGACTACGAGAAATAGAATTACCGGTGAGTAAATTCTTATTTTCTCTGACGTCCTAGTGGATGCTGGGTACTCCGTAAGGACCATGGGGATTATACCAAAGCTCCCAAACGGGCGGGAGAGTGCGGATGACTCTGCAGCACCGAATGAGCAAACTCAAGGTCCTCCTCAGCCAGGGTATCAAACTTGTAGAATTTTGCAAACGTGTTTGATCCCGACCAGGTAGCAGCTCGGCAAAGTTGTAAAGCCGAGACCCCCTCGGGCAGCCGCCCAAGAAGAGCCCACCTTCCTCGTGGAATGGGCTTTGACTGATTTAGGATGCGGCAGTCCAGCCGCAGAATGTGCAAGTAGAATCGTGCAACAGATCCAGCGAGCAATAGTCTGCTTAGAAGCAGGAGCACCCAGCTTGTTGGGTGCATGCAGGATAAACACCGAGTCAGTTTTTCTGACTCTAGCCGTCCTGGAAACATAAATTTTCAGGGCCCGGACTACGTCCAGCAACTTGGAAGCCTCCAAGTCCCGAGTAGCCGCAGGCACCACAATAGGTTGGTTCAAATGAAAAGCTGATACCACCTTAGGGAGAAATTGGGGACAAGTCCTCAATTCTGCCCTGTCCATATGGAAGATCAGATAGGGGCTTTTACATGACAAAGCCGCCAATTCTGACACACGCCTAGCCGAAGCCAAGGCCAAAAGCATGACCACTTTCCACGTGAGATATTTCAACTCCACGGTCTGAAGTGGCTCAAACCAATGTGATTTTAGGAAATTCAACACAACGTTGAGATCCCAAGGTGCCACTGGGGGCACAAAAGGGGGCTGAATATGCAGCACTCCCTTAACAAACGTCTGAACTTCAGGCAGTGAAGCCAGTTCTTTTTGAAAGAAAATAGACAGGGCCGAAATCTGGACTTTAATGGATCCCAATTTTAGGCCCATAGTCACTCCTGACTGTAGGAAGTGCAGAAATCGACCCAGCTGAAATTCTTCTGTTGGGGCCTTCATAGCCTCACACCAAGCAACATATTTTCGCCATATGCGGTGATAATGTTTTGCTGTCACATCCTTCCTAGCTTTTATCAGCGTAGGAATGACTTCAACCGGAATGCCCTTTTCCATCAGGATCCAGCGTTCACCCGCCATGCCGTCAAACGCAGCCGCGGTAAGTCTTGGAACAGACAGGGCCCCTGCTGTAGCAGGTCCTGTCTGAGAGGCAGAGGCCAAGGGTCCTCTGAGAACATTTCTTGTAGTTCCGGGTACCAAGTCCTTCTTGGCCAATCCGGAACGACGAGAATAGTTCTTACTCTTCTCTTTCTTATTATCCCAAGTACCTTTGGTATGAGAGGAAGAGGAGGGAACACATAAACCGACTGGTACACCCACGGTGTCACTAGAGCGTCCACAGCTATCGCCTGAGGGTCCCTTGACCTGGCGCAATATCTTTTTAGCTTTTTGTTGAGGCGGGACGCCATCATGTCCACCTGTGGCCTTTCCCAACGATTTACAATCAGCTGGAAGACTTCTGGATGAAGTCCCCACTCTCCCGGGTGGAGGTCGTGCCTGCTGAGGAAGTCTGCTTCCCAGTTGTCCACTCCCGGAATGAACACTGCTGACAGTGCTATCACGTGATTTTCCGCCCATCGGAGAATCCTTGTGGCTTCTGCCATCGCCATCCTGCTTCTTGTGCCGCCCTGTCGGTTTACATGGGCGACCGCCGTGATGTTGTCTGACTGAATCAGCACCGGCTGGTTTTGAAGCAGGGGTCTTGCCTGACTTAGGGCATTGTAAATGGCCCTTAGTTCCAGAATATTTATGTGTAGGGAAGCTTCCTGACTCGACCATTGTCCTTGGAAGTTTCTTCCCTGAGTGACTGCCCCCCAACCTCGGAGGCTTGCATCCGTGGTCACCAGGACCCAGTCCTGTATGCCGAATCTGCGGCCCTCGAGTAGATGAGCACTCTGCAGCCACCACAGCAGAGACACCCTGGCCCTCGGGGACAGGGTGATCAGCCGATGCATCTGAAGATGCGATCCGGACCACTTGTCTAACAGATCCCACTGAAAGATCCGTGCATGGAATCTGCCGAAGGGAATTGCCTCGTAAGAAGCTACCATCTTTCCCAGGACTCGCGTGCAGTGATGCACCGACACCTGTTTTGGTTTTAGGAGGTCTCTGACCAGAGATGACAACTCCTTGGCCTTCTCCTCCGGGAGAAACACCTTCTTCTGTTCTGTGTCCAGAATCATACCCAGGAACAGCAGACGCGTCGTAGGAACCAGCTGCGACTTCGGGATATTCAGAATCCAGCCGTGCTGTTGTAGCACTTCCTGAGATAGTGCTACTCCGACCAACAACTGCTCCCTGGACCTCGCCTTTATAAGGAGATCGTCCAAGTACGGGATAATTATAACTCCCTTCTTTCGAAGGAGTATCATCATTTCGGCCATTACTTTGGTAAATACCCTCGGTGTCGTGGACAGACCAAACGGCAACGTCTGGAATTGGTAATGGCAGTCCTGTACCACAAAACTGAGGTACACCTGGTGAGGTGGGTAAATGGGGACATGTAGGTAAGCATCCTTGATGTCCAGTGATACCATGTAATCCCCCTCTTCCAGGCTTGCAATAACCGCCCTGAGCGATTCCATTTTGAACTTGAACTTCCTTATATAAGTGTTCAAGGATTTCAAATTTAGAATGGGTCTCACCGAACCGTCTGGTTTCGGTACCACAAACATTGTGGAATAGTAACCCCGTCCCTGTTGAAGGAGGGGAACTTTTATTATCACCTGCTGGAGGTACAGCTTGTGAATTGCCGCCAGTACTACCTTCCTGTCTTGGGGAGTAGCTGGCAAGGCTGATTTGAGGGAACGGCGAGGGGGAGACGTCTCGAATTCCAGCTTGTACCTCTGAGATACCACTTGTAGAATCCAGGGATCCACCCGTGAGCGAACCCACTGGTCGCTGAAGTTCCAGAGACGGGCCCCCACCGCACCTGGCTCCACCTGTGGAGCCCCAGCGTCATGCGGTGGACTTAGAGGAAGCGGGAGAGGACTTTTGTTCCTGGGAACTTGCTGTTTGGTGCAGCTTTTTCCCCCTACCTCTGCCTCTGGGCAGAAAGGACGCGCCTTTAACCCGCTTGCCTTTCTGGGGCCTGAAAGGACTGTACCTGATAATACGGTGCTTTCTTTGGCTGTTAGGGAACATGGGGTAAAAATGTCGACTTCCCAGCAGTCGCTGTGGAAACGAGGTCCGAGAGACCATCCCCAAACAATTCCTCACACTTGTAAGGCAAAACCTCCATGTGCCTTTTAGAATCCGCATCACATGTCCACTGCCGAGTCCATAATACTCTCCTGGCAGAAATGGACATTGCATTTATTCTAGATGCCAGTTGGCAAATATCCCTCTGTGCATCTCTCATGTATAAGACTACGTCTTTAATATGCTCTACAGTTAGCAATATAGTGTCCCTATCAAGGGTATCAATGTTATCAGACAGGGAATCTGACCACGCAGCTGCAGCACTGCACATCCATGCTGAAGCAATAGCTGGTCTTAGTAGAATACCTGAGTGTGTATATACAGACTTCAGGATAGCCTCCTGCTTTCTATCCGCAGGCTCCTTTAGGGCGGCCGTATCCGGAGACGGTAGTGCCACCTTCTTTGACAAGCGTGTGAGCGCTTTATCCACCCTAGGGGATGTCTCCCAACGTATCCTATCCTCTGGCGGGAAAGGGTACGCCCTTAGTAACTTTTTGGAAATTACCAGTTTCTTATCGGGGGAAACCCACGCTTCATCACACATCTCTGAGGTAGCGGGCGTTTTTGAGCCCCTGATGGCTTTTGAGACGCCTGGGCAGGCACGGACTCAGAAGCCGGCTGTCCCACATCTGCTATGTCATCAAACCTCTTATGTAAGGAGTTGACACTGTCACGTAATTCCTTCCACATATCCATCCACTCAGGTGTCGACCACGCAGGGGGTGACATCACATTTATCGGCACCTGCTCCGCCTCCACATAAGCCTCCTCATCAAACATGTCGACACAGCCGTACCGACACTCCGCGCACACACAGGGAATGCTCTGACTGAGGACAGGACATCACAAAGTCTTTTGGGGAGACAGAGAGAGAGAGTATGCCAGCACACACCACAGCGCTATAAATCACAGGGATGTACACTATAATGAGTGATTTTACCCTATAGTGTGTGTATATATATATATATATATATATATATATATATATATATAGTATTTGCGCCTAAATTTAGTGCCCCCCCTCTCTTTTTTACCCTATTGAGCCTGGAAACTGCAGGGGAGAGCCTGGGGAGCGTCCTTCCAGCGGAGCTGTGAGAGGAAATGGCGCCAGTGTGCTGAGGGAGATAGCCCCGCGGACTTCTCCCGCTTTTTTTATGGATATATGGCAGGGGATTTTACACATATATAGTCTTAATGACTATATTATGTGTATTTTTTGCCAATGTAAGGTAATCATATTGCAGCCCTGTTGCCAGCAGGACTCCCTGAAAATAAAAAACCTAACAAAATTCTTTTTTCACAGAAAACTCAGGCGAGCTCTCTGCAGTGTACCCTTCTCCTCTGGGCACAGAATCTAACTGAGGTCTGGAGGAGGGGCATAGAGGGAGGAGCCAGTGCACACCCATAGGAAAAGTTTTTAGGTGCCCATGTCTCCTGCAGAGCCCGTCTATACCCCCATGGTCCTTACGGAGTCCCCAGCATCCTGTAGGACGTAAGAGAAAAAACGGACTATGTCCTACAAGATCCTATGGACGTCATACACTTTTATAATAGAGTCCTGAATGACTGGGGGGGGGGGGGGGGGGGGGGGGTGTCAGGAAATTGGGAGGGCAGGGCCAGAGTTGCAGAAACCTGAAGAAGTGGACAGATGACAAACTAAACGCCTGTAGGAGTTGAGTAATAGATTCGAGAACCCCATTAATTTGTATGTGGGCGCGATGTGCCGCCCCCACCAGAGAAGACAGATACTTTATCTGTCAGTAAAATAGCAGAGGTGAGAACAACTAGTGAATTACGGAAAATGTACAAAAGTTTAGCAAGTACCACCCTCTTAGATACATAAAAAATTGACGGCAGATAAGAACCACTTGGCCCATCTAATTTGCCCTTCGATATATTAATGATATTTATTAATCTCATATCCAAGAGATAACTGTAGATAGATCCTATAGACTGTAAGCTTGCGAGCAGGGCCTTCCTACCTCTATGTCTGTCTGTTATGGGTGGTCTTCGGTTTGCCGGCGGTCGGGCTCCCGGCGCTCAGTATACCGGCGCCGGGAGCCCGACAGCCGGAATACCGACAATTATTTTCCCTCGTGGGGGTCCACGACCCCCATAGAGGGAGAATAAAATAGTGTGGCGCGCCACCGTGCCCGTAGCGTGGCGAGCGCAGCGAGCCCGCAAGGGGCTCATTTGCGCTCGCCAAGCTGTCGGTAAGCCGGCGGTCGGGCTCCCGGCGCCGGGATGCTGGTCGCCGGGAGCCCGACCGCCGGCCAGCCGTGGTGAACCCGTCTGTTATTACCCAGTTTTGTTTTATCACCGTTTCCAATTTTAAAGCGCAACAGAATTTGCTGCGCTATATAAGAAACTGTTAATAAATACTGAATAAATAAGTAAATAAATATGAGATGGGGATGTGGTCGGCGTCCCAGCAGCCTGCATGCCGATGGTCATGTGACAGACGCCGGAATCCTGACACCAGAACACCGACCACTGGAATGCTGAAGGTGAGTATCAGGGGTTAGGGCTAGGCACTAGGGGGGTTGTTAGCCATAGCTGCCACCCCCCACAGATTAGCCCTACATGCCACCGCTCAAGGGTTAGGGTAGGGGGCAGGAGAGGGGTAAAATACTTACCCCTGTCTGGTGTTGGGATGCAGTTGACGGTCATGTGATTGCTGGCAGCCCAACCCGTAGATAGATATGGGATAGAAGATAGAAATGACGATACAAGGTAGGGAGATAGATACGGAGGTGACAGTCTAAGTGTGATGGTTTCTTCCGGCCACTCTTAGGAAACAGCAGACTGTCCCATAGCGGCAGATGTATTAACCTGGAGAAGGCATAAGGAAGTGATAAACCAGTGATATGTGCAAGGTGATAAATGCATCAGCCAATCAACTCCAATAAGCAAATTGACAATTAGGAGCAGACTGGCTGGTTCGTTTATGACCTTGAACTTATCACTGGTTTATCACTTCCTTATGCCTTCTCCAGGTTAATACATCTGCCCCATAGTTAGCCACTGAATGTTGTGTTTGTCATTAGAAAGCATGTGAACCACTGTGCAATTTCCTATAGGGTCAGTTTTACCAACACGAGATTTTGGGGTAAATGTATGAAGCAGTGATAAGGGTGGAGAAGTGAGTCAGTAGAGAAGTTGCCCAGGGCAACCAATCAGCTGCTCTGTATAATTTTATAGTATGCAAATTATACATGTTACTTCAATGCTGATTGGTTGCCATGGGCAACTTCTCCACTGACTCACTTCTCCACCCTTATCACTGCTTCATATATTTACCCCTATATGAGAAAAATAAGAATTTACTCACCGGTAATTCTATTTCTCGTAGTCCGTAGTGGATGCTGGGGACTCCGTAAGGACCATGGGGAATAGACAGGCTCCGCAGGAGACATGGGCACTTTAAGAAAGAATTTAGATTCTGGTGTGCTCTGGCTCCTCCCTCTATGCCCCTCCTCCAGACCTCAGTTAGGGAAACTGTGCCCGGAAGAGCTGACATTACCAGGAAAGGATTTGGAATCCAGGGTAAGACTCATACCAGCCACACTGTACAACTCGTGATAACCATACCCAGTTAACAGTATGAACAACTACTGAGCCTCAGTAACAGATGGCTCATAACAATAACCTTTTAGTTAAGCAATAACTATATACATGTATTGCAGAGAGTCCACACTTGGGACAGGCGCCCAGCATCCACTACGGACTACGAGAAATAGAATTACCGGTGAGTAAATTCTTATTTTCTCTGACGTCCTAGTGGATGCTGGGAACTCCGTAAGGACCATGGGGATTATACCAAAGCTCCCAAACGGGCGGGAGAGTGCGGATGACTCTGCAGCACCGAATGAGCAAAGGCAAGGTCCTCCTCAGCCAGGATATCAAACTTGTAGAACTTAGCAAATGTGTTTGAACCCGACCAAGTAGCAGCTCGGCAAAGCTGTAAAGCCGAGACCCCCTCGGGCAGCCGCCCAAGAAGTACCCACCTTCCTTGCGGAATGGGCTTTTACGGATTTAAGATGCGGCAATCCTGCCGCAGAATGAGCTTACTGAATCGTGCTACAGATCCAGCGCGCAATAGTTTGCTTTGAAGCAGGAGCACCCAGCTTGTTGGGCGCATGCAGGATAAACAGCGAGTCAGTTTTCCTGACTCCAGCCGTCCTGGCTATATATATTTTCAAAGCCCTGACTACATCTAGTAACTTGGAGTCCTCCAAGTCCCTAGTAGCCGCAGGCACCTCAATAGGTTGGTTCAAATGAAACGCTGATACCACCTTAGGGAGAAATTGGGGACGAGTCCTCAATTCTGCCCTGTCCATATGGAAGATCAGATAAGGGCTTTTACACGACAAAGCCGCCAATTCTGACACACGCCTAGCCGAAGCTAAGGCCAATAGCATGACCACTTTCCACGTGAGATATTTTAGCTCCACGGTCTTAAGTGGCTCAAACCAGTGGGATTTCAGGAAATCCAACACAACGTTAAGATCCCAAGGTGCCACTGGAGGCACAAAAGGGGCTGAATATGCAGCACTCCCTTAACAAACGTCTGAACTTCAGGCAGTGAAGCCAGTTCTTTTTGAAAGAAAATAGATAGGATCCATAAAGGTCCAGATTTCGGCCCTAATTTTAGGCCCATAGTCACTCCTGACTGTAGGAAGTGCAGGAATCGACCCAGCTGGAATTCTTCCGTAGGGGCCTTCCTGGCCTCACACCAAGCAACATATTTTCGCCATATACGGTGATAATGTTGTGCTGTCACGTCTTTCCTAGCCTTTATCAGCGTAGGAATCACTTCATCTGGAATGCCCTTTTCCGTTAGGATCCGGCGTTCAAGCGCCATGCCGTCAAACGCAGCCGCGGTAAGTCTTGGAACAGACAGGGCCCCTGTTGTAACAGGTCCTGTCTGAGAGGCAGAGGCCATGGGTCCTCTAAGATCATTTCTTGTAGTTCTGGGTACCAAGTTCTTCTTGGCCAATCCGGAACGATGAGTATAGTTCTTACTCCTCTCTTTCTTACAATACTCAGTACCTTGGGTATGAGAGGAACAGGAGTGAACACATAAACCGACTGATACACCCACGGTGTCACTAGTGCGTCCACAGCTATCGCCTGAAGGTCCCTTGACCTGGCGCAATATTTTTTTAGCTTTTTGTTGAGACGGGACGCCATCATGTCTACCTGTGGCCGTTCCCAACGATTTACAATCAGCGTGAAGACTTCTGGATGAAGTCCCCACTCTCCCGGGTGGAGGTCGTGCCTGCTGAGGAAGTCTGCTTCCCAGTTGTCCACTCCCGGAATGAACACTGCTGACAGTGCTAGCACGTGATTCTCCACCCATCGGAGAATCCTTGTGGCTTCTGCCATCGCCATCCTGCTTCTTGTGCCGCCCTGTCGGTTTACATGGGCGACCGCCGTGATGTTGTCTGACTGAATCAGCACCGGTTGGTTTTGAAGCAGGGGTTCTGCTTGACTCAGGGCGTTGTAAATGGCCCTTAGTTCCAGAATATTTATGTGAAGGGAAGTCTCCTGACTTGACCACAGTCCTTGGAAGTTCCTTCCCTGAGTGACTGCCCCCCAACCTCGGAGGCTTGCATCCGTGGTCACCAGGACCCAGTCCTGTATGCCGAATCTGTGGCCCTCGAGAAGATGAGCCTTCTGCAGCCACCACAACAGAGATACCCTGGCCCTCGGGGACAGGGTGACCAGTCGATGCATCTGAAGATGCGTGACAATTCCTGGGCCTTCTCCACCGGGAGAAACACCTTCTTCTGTTCTGTGTCCAGAATCATGCCCAAGAACAGCAGACGCGTCGCAGGAATCAGCTGCGACTTTGGGATATTCAGAATCCAGCCGTGCTGTTGCAGCACTTCCCGAGATAGTGCTACGTTGACTAACAACTGCTCCTTGGACCTCGCCTTTATAAGGAGATCGTCCAAGTACGGGATAATTATAACTCCCTTCTTCCGAAGGAGTATCATCATTTCGGCCATTACCTTGCTAAATACCCTCGGTGCCGTGGACAGACCAAACGGCAACGTCTGGAATTGGTAATGACAGTCCTGTACCACAAACCTGAGGTACTCCTGGTGAGGTGGGTAAATGGGGACATGCAGATAAGGGTCCTTGATGTCCAGCAACACCATAAAATCCCCCTCTTCCAGGCTTGCAATAACCGCCCTGAGCGATTCCATTTTGAACTTGAACTTCCTTACATAAGTGTTCAAGGATTTCAAATTTAGAATGGGTCTCACCGAACCGTCTGGTTTCGGCACCACAAACATTGTGGAATAGTAACCCCGTCCCTGTTGAAGGAGAAGAACTTTGATTATCACCTGCTGAAGGTACAGCTTGTGAATAGCCGCCAGCACTACCTCCCTTTCCCTGGGAGCCGCTGGCAAGGCTGATTTGAGGTAACGGCGAGGGGGAGTCGCCTCGAACTCCAGCATGTATCCCTGAGATACCACTTGTAGAACCCAGAGATCCACCTGTGAGCGAACCCACTGGTCGCTGAAGTTCCGGAGACGCGCCCCCACCGCACCTGGCTCCACCTGTGGAGCCCCAGCGTCATGCGGTGGACTTAGTGGAAGCAGGGGAGGATTTTTGTTCCTGGGAACTGGCTGTCTGGTGCAGCTTTTTCCCTCTACCCCTGCCTCTGGGCAGAAAGGATGCGCCTCTGACCTGCTTGCCTTTCTGAGGCCGAAAGGACTGTACTTGATAATACGGTGCTTTCTTAGGCTGTGAGGAAACCTGAGGTAAAAAAGTCGACTTCCCAGCTGTTGCTGTGGATACGAGGTCCGAGAGACCGTCCTCAAACAATTCCTCACCCTTACAAGGCAAAACCTCCATGTGCCTTTTAGAATCAGCATCACCTGTCCACTGCCGAGTCCATAATACTCTCCTGGCAGAAATGGACATTGCATTAATTCTAGATGCCAGCCGGCAAATGTCCCTCTGTGCATCCCTCATATACAAGACAACGTCCTTTATATGCTCTATGGTTAGCAAAATAGCATCCCTGTCGAGGGTATCAATGTTGTCTGACAGGGTATCAGACCATGCTGCTGCAGCACTACACATCCATGCTGAAGCAATAGCAGGTCTCAGTATAGTACCTGAGTGTGTATATACAGACTTCAGGATAGCCTCCTGCTTTCTATCTGCAGGCTCCTTTAGGGCGGCCGTATCCTGAGACAGCAGTGCCACCCTTTTAGATAATCGTGTGAGTGCCTTGTCCACCAAAGGGGATGTTTCCCAGCGTAACCTATCCGTTGGCGGGAAAGGGTACGCCATCAGTCACCTCTTAGAAATCACTAGTTTCTTATCAGGGGAACACCACGCTTCTTCACACAATTCATTTAATTCATCAGATGGGGGAAAAGTCACTGGCTGCTTTTTCTCCCCAAACATAATACCCTTTTTAGTTGTAACCGGGTTAATGTCAGAAATGTGCAACACATTTTTCATTGCTGTAATCATGCATCGGATGGCCCTTGTGGACTGTACATTTGTCTCATCCTCGTCTACACTGGAGTCAGACTCTGTGTCTGCCATCTGAGCTAGCGGGCGTTTTTGAGCCCGATGGCCTCTGAGACGCCTGGGCAGGCGCGGGCTGAGATGCCGGCTGTCCCAAGGCTGTTACGTCATCAAACCTTTTATGTAAAGAGTTGACACTGTCGGTTAATACCTTCCACATATCCATCCACTCCGGTGTCGGCCCCGTAGGGGGCGACATCACACTTACCGGCTCCTGCTCCGCCTCCACGTAGCCCTCCACATCAAACATGTCGACACCGCCGTACCAACACACCGCACACACACAGGGAATGCTCTGACTGAGGACAGGACCCCACAAAGTCCTTTGGGGAGACAGAGAGTATGCCAGCACACACCACAGCGCTATATAACACAGGGATTGTCACTATACTGAGTGATTTTTCCCAATAGCTGCTTATTAAGACCAATTTGCGCCTAAATTTATGTGCCCCCCCCTCTCTTTTTTACCCTTGTTGTACTGGATACTGCAGGGGAGAGCCTGGGGAGCGTCCTTCCAGCGGAGCTGTGAAGAGAAAATGGCGCTGGCTGTGCTGAGGAAGATAGCCCCGCCCCTTCAGTGGCGGGCTTCTCCCGCTTTTTATAATGTTAATGGCGGGGGTTTTTGCACATATACAGTGTTATACACTGTATTATGTGCTATTTGTGCCAAAAGGTAAACTAATTGCTGCCCAGGCCGCCCCCCAACAGTGACCGGAGTGTGTGGTGTGCTATGGGAGCAATGGCGCAAAGCTGCAGTGCTGTGCGCTACCTTAATGAAGACAGGAGTCTTCAGCCGCCGTTTTTCATCTTTATCTTCCATCTTCTGGCTCTGCAAGTGGGACGGTGGCGCGGCTCCGGGAACGGACGATCGAGGTCGGGCCCTGTGTTCGATCCCTCTGGAGCTAATGGTGTCCAGTAGCCTTAGAAGCACAAGCTAGCTGCAAGCAGGTAGGTTTGCTTCTCTCCCCTCAGTCCCTCGTAGCAGTGAGTCTGTTGCCAGCAGATCTCACTGAAAATAAAAAAACCTAACAAATACTTTTTCTAGTGAGCTCAGGAGAGCCCACTAAGTGCATCCAGCTCTGGCCGGGCACAGATTCTAACTGAGGTCTGGAGGAGGAGCATAGAGGGAGGAGCCAGTGCACACCAGATATAGTACCTAATCTTTCTTTTAAGAGTGCCCAGTCTCCTGCGGAGCCCGTCTATTCCCCATGGTCCTTACGGCGTTCCCAGCATCCACTAGGACGTCAAGAGTAAAAAAAAAACTACATAACAAGGATAAGCACAAGATTATGAAGAGGCGCCAATTCAAAGTATCCATCGCATGTATACACCAAATGTCCAATATTCAGCCACACACTCCGTTTCTGTTACATTATTACTTGACTACAACCTGCTGGACTCCATTGCTGTCTAGTGTAGAACCGGGCAGCATCATTAACGTGCTGGAAACAGACCGTGACTACTGGATTACTTTCTGCAGTCAGACTCACCACAGATAGCAGATACCAGATTTGCTGGCATTCCTTGAATAAGAATGTGGAATGGTTTGTCATATCTGTGCTGCCACAATGCGAGCCAACCTCAGGAGGAACCATCGTACTGCTATTCAGAACAGAGTCTCGAAGACCTATCGATAGACATTCACTCATCTGGCGATTTATAACTAAAAGGAGGCACAGCAAAATGGCTGGAAAAAACATTACCCACCTCATTACTGAGAGCACAAAGGATTTGCTATCTTCTGCCGATCTATCAGCCTTCACTCAGGCCTCACAAGATGCTCCTTCCAAGGACCCTGGTAACGACCAGCAAGTGTGCTCAACTGCAAAATGCAAGGCGGTGCAGGCATCCACCAGCGAGCTGCTCCATTGTCTTACGGCGTTTACCTGCCATAGGTGTAAGCAGTTCAGGCATCTCTCACCAACAAATATTGCTTTATGGATGACGGCTGTAGACAGCTCTCTTGATGAATACTGGCAGATAGTCTGTTTCATCGCTAAGCCAATGTAATGTTTCTCTACATGCTGTGAGCTCAAAGGATGATTTTTGGAACCATTGCCTCTATGTTATAAACCTAATGAGTGCAACGTTGCTCCACTACCATGCTGACCACCAGTATTTCAACCAGGTCTTTGAGGATCTTAAAGCTGACTGTGGACAGCAGGACATAGACTCAGCTTAAAATCGTATTGGACAGGCCCCGTTACCTGACCCTGCGGTGCGATCTTAAAAGTGGATCAGTGAAACTGCCTCCAATCAGAGGTGGTAGTGGCTAATACAGCAACCAGCAACTGTTGTGAGGGTTGATGAAAATTCTGTTGCCAAGCAACAGCTCTGGCTTGAGAACCATAAATAAGCTCAAATTCAGACTTGGGAACCAGAGACAAAGAAACCCTACTTCAGGCTTGGGAACTTGTAGCAAAGAAACCCACAACACCAGTGGCTGTTACTGCAGGGCTATTGGGCATGGCCCCTTGGCGATGGGGTCATTAGTTCTTTAAGAATTGGTAGTGGCACAGCCACCATGGTCCAATGCAATATTTTTGGTTAAGCTAGAACAGTCTAAATGTGCCATCAGACTTGCCATGGCAGACTTTTTTTGAACAAGTTTCAGCTTAATTGCAAAAAGAGGATTTTTGGTCACTTACCGTTGAATCCATTTCTCTGAAGCAGGCTGTGGGATACCGGACTATGGGATTGCAAGATAGGCTGGAGTTTGGCACTCAAACTACTGTAATTTTAAGGATATGCTAATTGACCCCCACAGGGAAATTTAATTGTTCCCGATGCGGCAGTTACGAAAACAAAATCCCTGATAGCCAGCCCTATCAGTCCTGTTTTTCCATGAAAACGTAACACTTTACGGCCAAAAAATAAAAAAAGTATGGTTGGATAGGGAGGCAATAAAAAATTGTTAAAAGTTAAATACATTTCAGGACCAATTATATATGCCTTTTAGTCTTCATTATAGGTAACCTTTACTTTTACTAATTGCAAAAACAGCCACAAGCAGATTTGACCCACGTAAAGCTGCAAAAAAATAAATCGGTTTTAATTTAATATTTATTTTTCCCCATGTTATAGATTCTTTGATGTTTGTTGTAATAGCTAGAAAGAAAATGACAAAACACAGAGAATGACCAATTTATTCCAAATTAGTTTAAAAATTACCTTTAAAATTTAATGACATAAAAATCATGGAAACAAAAAATAAATTTCAATGAAACCTAAGAAGCCCTGTTTTCTAGAAGCTGTAAATGTAACGTGAAGGAACTGCTAGAAAGATTGTTCCCATCCACATTTCCCTTCAACTGGTATATTAAATAAAAAATCCGGGAACGTGAAAGCCTGTCGTTAACCATCTGCATAGTAAGACTGGGAAGGAGCAGCGTTATAATTTTTAGATCAGAGAAAGATAACCATTTTTCGAGTGAAGTCATCTACGGTGCCTGTTATAGCTATAGAGCTGGTAACGATTACTAGAACGGAACTACTTTAAAATGGCGAAATGCATTTAAAAAAATTTGGGGTGTTCACTAACAACTTTTTGCAACAGGTTACTGGCCTTTAATGTAAGAAAAATATTTGTGCAGGCCTTCATTATATCCATTTCTATGCTCCATTGGTAAGAATAAATCAATTTTAGAGTGGATGGGATTACACATTACAGCAAGCAAAAAAGCACCAACCACAGAAACAAAATATTGTCATCGCTATCACTACTTAAAAGCGTAACACTATGTGCGATTTAGGAACACTTTTTGTAAACTATCACCTTACTAGATTATATATATATATATATATATATATATATATATATATATATTCTTAACAGCAAATATTTTACTTTAAGAAATGGCCTTACCCTGTGCACTCACGGCATTGCTCTAACGATCTAATAAATGATATTGAGTCACTGGAAACAGAATTGGCACTGGCTAATAGGCATTTGTAGTCACTGTGCCTCCAACAGACGCATAGGTGCCATGATGATGACCGCAGAGGAGGGGTGTAAGACACAAGCAAATAGAAAAACAAAACGAAAAAACACTAACAAGTTCTTTTTATATATAGATACAATACTCTATATTTAGAAATGATCACATACATGTTTGTAACGTCATTTTGTTTCATTTGTTCCTGGGAATGAATTATAAGAAGGGAGTTAGGACCTCTACCCATTTTACAGTATAACCTACGGAGTTGCACCATAAATATTCCCAAAATTATACATAGAAAAACAATGTTGTATAGAACTGGATTGGCAAATTCCCAGCTTAGTTGGTAGCGAAATAAAGAGATACTTGTATGGTACTGCAGAGGGAAGGGGCCAGGGCAGTGTGTGGTTGCAGCATGGGGTGCAAAGTTTCCCACCCTAAGGATGCAGTGCTACAAGATTATTGGAGAGTTCTGTATAGTACTAAAGCCAAACCACCCGGTGAGCAGAAGAAAAAGCCAGCATCCATAAAGCAGCATACTATGTGTGGAAATGCCTACTGTGTTTTGTTTAGCCAAATGTCTACTAGGAATTGGCAATGGGCCAGATTAGCTCTGTAGCTATAGCTTTGCAGTTGTAAAGAAATGGGCAAATGAAAGAAATTTAGCCACATTAACATACGCTGAACAAAGTTGCCCTCACCCACCTCTCGGGAAACTAGGACAAAAAGAGAAACCCCAAAACTGGACCTTTTAGGTCAAGAGGGCACAGACGGGCCTTTCCAAGTCACGTAGCTCAATGAGTTCAAAGATTGGCAATAAAGGGGGAAAAAAGGAAAGCTTTAGAGAAGCAGAGGGAGCTGGCAGGGAAGTTTATCGGACAGTCACACCAAGCTTCTCCAACACACGCACGCCCTTCTCCTGGTACTCCTGTCGGGTCATCCAGAAATTGTCTTTGTCTTTCATAATGTCTGCTAACACTGCGCCCCCAAGGAATACCATGTGCTTACGACGGGGAGGATCTTCAATGCGAATCTTAAATTTCTGTAATAAGAGGAAAGTAACATTATGCATCTATGCTTAGAAACCCATTTCATTTCTCACACTCCTCTTTTTAAAACATCTACTATGGTTGCAAGACAAGATGGAAATGAAAGCAGCAATCCCACATAGCAGGGTTTTGTATTTGTACATTTTATGCATGCATCACCTTAAACACTCTCTGGAAGTCAAAAAGTATGGCTTACGACCACAGATGCCGGCTCACATAACGCTCAGCATGTCTTATGACAGCAGAAGGCGGAGAGGACATAAAAAGCCACTCTGCTCATATCACGTGACTGTGGTTGCCGTGGTAATTCAAGAACAGTGAATTCTGTGTCTTTTGAGCAGTTTCAATCACCGAAATCAGGATTTTAATTTTTTTAACTACAAAGTACAACTTGTGGAAATAAAAAGTACATGGTTTTCACTTCCTATATAAATGTACTCTGTTAGCTTAAGAAACCCTAATCATTGAAAACTGTCCTTTATCGAGGGCTTTAGAATGAATTTTAAGATACAAATATTGTAAAAAATAGTTTTCTAAATATTAAATTGTTAAATATTTAACAGTTTGCACTTTAAAAAAAAAAAAACAAACTCGTTTATATAGTTTTAAAGAAAAAAAAAAAAAACACTAAATGTCTAATTTCAAAAGACACCAACACATTTGTAAACCAAGATGCGCATACCCATATCGTGTAACAAGACACAAATATATATCAAAAGTTATAGTAGGCGGAAAAAGAAAATAATTTGTGAAGAGATTAACGTGCTCCCTCTACTGGCAAAATGTTGAATTTATGAATGTATTTTTCTTAAGGGAAAGAATAAAAACACAAATCAGAATCAATAAACCTACAGGCTGTGCAGAGGCAGGGGACAAACACCCTAACAACCGCAAATTACTTCCGTAAAAAAGAACAATTTATGGTTTTACTTAAATTGTATAACATTCAAGGAACAATTTCATACCAACCATTCAGAAGAACCAGCTGGGATTGGAATGAAATGCATGCATATCAGAGCACAATAAAAAAATAAAATAAAAAAAATACGCAGAGCTTGCACGTTTAATAGAAACCTAGCATAACCTCCTATAATTACTTACAAGGTCTTCAAATTTCCAATAGCTAGATATTGCTCTACAGCACTGTAAGAAATTCCCAAATCTGTGTCACACAACCTACAGAGATGACCACTGACACAAGAACACACGGACATGTACTCCATTAAGTGTATGGAGAGAAGTAACAATGATTCTTCAGATAAAATGCATCCTTACTGGCGAGTAAGTAAATAGAAAAGAGATGCTGCAATTACCAGGTAGCAGACCCTGCATAGAACCCAACACCACACAGGAGTGCCACAGCATTGGTTTTTGTGTGTTCTAATCGGTCCACAGTCTCCACAGATGTGTCATCCCCTATCACTGGTTTATCATGGGCAGACTTCTGTAACGTCAGTGCGGTGTAGACGCACTGCTTTAAAGAATTACTGTAGGATGCACAAAGCCTTTAAGTGGGTCACCAACTACATTATAAAGTTCATGGTCCACAGAGACCAGGGAAACATGGGACTAAATGGCTGATGCTGGTTACTGGAGCCATCACTGTCGGTCATCACAGAACTACACAGAATCTCCCTCTAGTAACCAGAAACTGTTATACTTCCTCTGGGGGTACTGACTATTTAAGGCCTACATAACATCACATGATAGAAAATAAGGACTAAGAGGATATGTGCACATTTCACGTTCTTACCGATAGCTTCTCGACATCCCCTTTTAGGACTCGTTCTAAGTAGAGCTGCTTAAGTTCTCTTTCCAGGCGAGATGGCAGGCCAGGGTACATGGTGGAACCACCAGACAGCACAATGTGCTTATAGAACTCGGGCCTGTAAACAAAAATTACAAGAATGTAAAACTAAAATGCGAATAGCTGAATTCCCCAGTCTTAAAAAAACATGGGGAAAAAAAAATCCAAACAATGCCTTTTGTATCTTGGACAGGCAAGATCTCGAGACAGGTAATGGTTAAAGATTTTTCACATTTTTGGCATTACTTCTTAAGTATTCTTTGCATTTTACCATAAATACATTGAAGGGGAATTCAATTACATGTGAATGATTTCGCACGGCAGACCGATCTTTCACAAAAATGCTCGCTACCCCATTGGGTAGCAAGCAGTTTTAAACTTATCAGGCCAGACGCGAATGCATGCCGCTGCTAGCGTTTAAATGCAGTGACAACGCAATTCATAGCCTTCACCTGGAATTGAATTACCCCCCAGTCACTTATGTAGTTGCATAATTACATCAGTGCACAGTGGACAGCACGTAGCGCTACAGACTTTTTGTAATGTTTTGTGAATCTAATTTCTTACAGTAAATGTATCAGTGTGACCAGATGCTGCAGTGCTCCCACTGCTAGGGGATGACTGGGGTGCTCCCCGTGCAGAATATGGGGTGCCACAGAGCCCTTTACTGTCCCCCAAAGACAGACTCTCTTAGTCCTCAGGGGTGGCTACAACCAGGCATTAGCCAGATGCAGTTTTTTAGCCAATCAAAATAATAAAACGCTGAACTGTACGATAAAGACATACAATAGCCTATGGTCTTGATTGCCTCTCACAAGCAAAATATTGAGTTTTAACACCAAGGAAACGTTCCATGCCTTCAGCTGCAGAATAACGTCCTCCCCAAAGTAAACGGCTACTCTGCTCCATGCACCAAATAGGTCTTCAACTAATAAAATGTTCAGACAAGTGAATTCTAAGCAGTTTTACACTTGCAAGAGAAGTGCAGAAAAATATAAATACATCCATCTTTACATTTGTGTTTCCAGAAGCAGCGATGTTAGCCTTTCAGTATGACAATTGCCACAGAATCTCACCGAGTATCAATGTCCGCTGCATGGATGGTGTTGAACAGCAACTCAGCAACGCCGACACCTTCTACGTTGATCAGATGAGGCTGGAACAGAGCTTCTGGTGCTTCAAACCGCTCCCCACCTACTTTAATTACTCTGCCGTCTGGAAGCTGTGCAATAAAGAGGAACAACAGAGCATTTACATCACCACCTATTCTTCCTCTGTCTGTGGAGTTACTCCAGGGCTAATTAGCAGTGGTGGTTTATTGTTCCAGCTCGTGTCAGAATTGCGTTCCAATACAATGCTCCTACAATATACCCATTGTATGTGGGGTATATTTACTAAAAAAATTTTTTTATTTTTTATAGCTGATTCTCTATGGCTTTGAGGCTGGATTTCAAAGAGCAATAGACAAAAAAACAAGGCTGACTTTACATGCATTACTATTGCCCTTTTAAATCCAACCTTGAAAAGCTGCCCAGAATCAGCATGGGGTATAGTAAATAGAGTAAATTCACATTGCCACTAGGCTGTGTCTGCGGGGCACCCTGCCTGATTATTTTTGTACTACAATGAGCCTTTCCCTCTCAGAGGTCACACTTTATTTCGTGTGTGCAGAGTGCCCTCTTTGATAATCAGCTCCATGGCCAAAATAGACCCAAGTGACCTGTAGTAAACATACCCCTAGAGTTCTTCAAAGATGATCAGAGTTTCCAACACTGTACCATACAGCCTTGTGTACATTTTATCTTAACGAGAAAAGGCGATTCAGTGGTGGGAATTCAAACGTTCCTACCCGTGGCCGCCACTAGATGGCACCCAACGGAGCAATTACATTTTTGCTCCTTTCGGGCGTGCTGAGCTGCAGGGAGACATATTTCAGCTTGCAGCAACTCCCCCGTGCTGGCGAGCGGAAATATGTGAAAAGTGACCTACTTCGGCATACAAACGTCTTTTTTCATGATCGCGTCCCATTAGTTTAGATGGTTTATCTGCTTTATGTGGCTAAACCAGACACTAATGGGCGCGAAGATTGGCATCAATTAAATAGACGGGAGATCGGGCAGCGATATCAATTTAACTCCCTCCACTAAGTTTGAAGAAGTGACAGTTAGGGCGGAACCCTATTACAGGAGATAATACATTGGGTGCTTCACAGTTGTTTTTTTCTTCTTCTTTTATTACAGGCTATCCAGTCAGGATCGCCTGTAAAAAAAAAAAAACAGCTTTCCTCCCGAAAACACAAAGGTTCATCGAAACGTGTGTTTCATGTGAAACAGCCCCGTTTTCGCTTGAAATGGGGGTCTGTTTCTGGGGATTTGGTTTCGTCTGCCCGAGGCAGGTGAAACGAAATCCCCAATAAGCCGCTGCGACCTGCAGTGTTCCATGCCCACCGCAGCAGGCTGGGACTTCAGTGAAAGCACCACGGCCTGGGAGCCGGGGCAGCGCTATGACCCCTCCCTCTTCTCCCACCAGTGGTCACATGACGGAGGAAGCGGTCTTGGGACCAGGGGTAGGCGGAGGGGCAGCGCTGTACTGGGAACTGCCAGGAACCGGCACCCGGTGCAGCAACAGAAAAACCCAGATAAGCCACAGCTTGTGCCGCCTTATTGGGGCTGATAAGATAGCCCCAGCCAATATTACCTGCAGTAATGTACCGCGGGTAATAGGATATCCCCCACAATCTTATCAAAATTTATACAGTGAAAACTTGTTATATCAGTATATAAAATGCGCACAAGGCTTTAATCACACTGACAAAAATACAGCTGCCTTTATAAAACCA
The DNA here is from genome assembly GCF_028390025.1 of Pseudophryne corroboree. Lineage (NCBI taxonomy): Eukaryota > Metazoa > Chordata > Amphibia > Anura > Myobatrachidae > Pseudophryne > Pseudophryne corroboree. Next base: position 809,937,975 of record NC_086447.1, read on the forward strand.
TTTCCATCCCAAGTTTTAAATGCAGCTGTTCTCTGAACACATGTACTTAATTGTTTTAGCAATAAGGCGTGAGACACCAAAATGGAGAAACAGGAGAGCAGGTATTGTCAGCAGCAGGATACTCACTGTGTACGATTCCACAAGGACTGTGGTCTCTAATGCCAATTTCTGCTCCTGCTCTATATTGTACCCAACATAGCAGAGCTTCTCCTTAATCATACGAACAGTCTCAAAATCTGCAGAGTGATTGAAAGCATATCCACGCAATAGGAGTAACTAGGGGCGAGAAACACACAATGCTTTCAATAAACTCACATTTATTAATTTTCTTTATAAATAAATAAATAAAAATAAAAAAAGAGTTGACAGAACTGTACATAATATTAAATATGATCAGAAAAAGGTTTCATTCTGTTCTTTTCACCCCAAAAAGCTACGCTCTCAAATAGGTGACCCAGTCACCATTTATAATGACTTTGTGGTACTGGAAACAATTCCCTGTTCCCCAGCTTTTATGAAGTGGCACTGGTGCTTTTCTGATGTATTATTAACAATATTACATTTTACTTAGGTCACTATTAAAAGAGGACTTTGAACAGTTTTCGTATGCAACCTTGAAGGCAATACATGGAAAATAGGTAAATTAAAGTAAGATAACCATCCTCTAAGCCAGTGGTTCTCAAATCCAGCCCTCAAGTAACCCAAACAGGTCATGATTTGAGGATTTCTGTCTGTAGAAACAGGTGGGATAATAACAGAAACCGCAACATATACCAACTCATATGACTTGCAGGTGGTACTTGAGGACTGGAGTCAAGAACCACTGCTGTAAACACTGGAAGAATGTTTTCCTTAAATGACCTATGAGATTCAATTCTATTTTCCCAGTACTTTATATTATTTAGGTTGTTTTGCTGTAACTGTAGAGCACTATCTTGGTATTACTAAAAGTGACTTAAAACAAGCATCTCTCAGGAACAGCTGTTTCCAGGTTATCTGTTTAGATAGATGAGCCAAACACCACTCACTACAAAAGTAATCTTCAAATATTGGAAAGCTGCAACGCTGCATGTTGGCAGGATACCAGACTGACTTCCATTTATGTGGCTCATCTTACTTTAGTAAAGCTCCTATTTATACACAGTTACATGCAATATTACTGCTCTTCTATAATTGCAGGACAAGTACAGATAGGTTACATACGTAATCCCGCAGGGCTAGATGCAGACTGTCAGTATCCAGACAGCGGCATCCCACCCGGAAGAGTGGGATGCCGTGGGAAGTCTAGTTACAGAGGGGCGAGTCCCCTTGCGTGCTTGCTGCATTTGCCACACTGTGGGCTGAGGGCGAGCTGCGCTCTCCACAGGTTCTATTCCCACTCTATGGGGTATATTCAATTAAAGTCTGATCCATTCCGACATGTATTTGTCGGAATGGATCCGACAACCCCTATTCAGTCCCATCTTAATTTAAATTTTTCAAGTCGAATTAAGATGGGACGCAGAAGAGGAGAAAGGGGGCGAGCCGCGGGGAGAGCCGGCGGCCATACAGGGAGATCAGCGCTACAGTAGCGCTGAAGCAGGATGTCACTCAGCCGCCCGACCTCACGGCAGCTTCCACCCGGCTCCAGCAGCGTGTGGAAGCTGCCGTGAGGTCGGGCGGCTGAGCGACATCCAGCTGCAGCGCTACTGTAGCGCTGAACTCCCTGTATGTCCACCGGCTGTCCCCCCGTCTCCCTGCGGCTCCCCCGCCTCTCCTCCTCTGGGTCCGCATCTTAGTCAGACATCTTTTTGATGTCGGACTGAGAAGGTCGAAAAAGGGGGCCAAAACCTGTCGGATTTGGCCCTGTTTTCGACACAAGCACGTGGATCGGCAGCTATTCCGCTGATCCACGTGCTTATCGATAAGTCAAATTTATCGTCTTGCCGAAAAATTTGGGGAAATACTGAATAGATCGAATCAGGATTCGACCTTAAAAAGTCGAAAACTGCAGTCTTTTCGACAGACAGCAGTTTTCGACTTCAATTGAATATACCCCTATGGGTGTCGTGGACACCCATGAGTGAAAATAGCCCCTGTGCTCCGATATTCCAGCTGGCAGGATTCCGGCGTCGGCATCCTGATAGCCGGTAAATTATACGGATCCCATACAGATATTTAACAACAGTATAGAGCAATCCTTTAGAAAACAAGCCTTTAGTACAGGTATAAATACTAACAGTAGGTTGCAGTGGGCATAAAAAACAACTCAGCAAAGTGCTGATATTAAACAACCAGTGCTTAGTTATACTTTAACTAGGTTATGAATATTAAACTCTTAATTGCTTGCACTTTAAACGTAAATGTTCTTAGAATAAGTGTTGGCCAGACATGAGCACATTTTTTGTGCTGCTCCTGGAGTTTGCAGTTTAAAATGTAGCCACAAGATGGTGCTACAGAATCTAATCCTGGGCACGTTATGAGCTTGTCTCTCCTCTGCAATGAAGCAAGTTAATAAGAAACATATCCACAGTATAAATGTATCGCTATAATTATGTATTGTTAGAATTATTTACCTGTATAGCATATGCGTGTATTCTTAGAATTACTTTGTGTGGTGTATATATATTTTAGAGGTGAACTGAATATATCTTTCAGGCCAATGATGGTAGGTCAAGTCTAACAGCAATAGTCTGCTAGGCAGCCGTGCATGATGTGTGTGCTTGGGACCCTACAGTGTATGGGAGAGCTATCACCTTCATCCATGTGGATTGGTTTCTTTGGCTCCTTCTATCACCCGCTCTTGGATCTTTACCTGCAACCTCATTAAAATAAGATTTTACTCACCGGTAAATCTATTTCTCGTAGTCCGTAGTGGATGCTGGGGACTCCGTAAGGACCGTGGGGATTTGCGGCTCCGCAGGAGACTGGGCACAACTAAAGAAAGCTTTAGGACTACCTGGTGTGCACTGGCTCCTCCCACTAAGACCCTCCTCCAGACCACAGTTAGGATACTGTGCCCGGAAGAGCTGACACAATAAGGAAGGATTTTGAATCCCGGGTAAGACTCATACCAGCCACACCAATCACACCGTATAACTCGTGATACTATACCCAGTTAACAGTATGATAACAACTGAGCCTCTCAACAGATGGCTCAACAATAACCCTTTAGTTAGGCAATAGCTATATACAAGTATTGCAGACAATCCGCACTTGGGATGGGCGCCCAGCATCCACTACGGACTACGAGAAATAGATTTACCGGTGAGTAAAATCTTATTTTCTCTAACGTCCTAAGTGGATGCTGGGGACTCCGTAAGGACCATGGGGATTATACCAAAGCTCCCAAACGGGCGGGAGAGTGCGGATGACTGCAGCACCGAATGAGCAAACTCTAGGTCCTCCTCAGCCAGGGTATCAAACTTGTAGACTCTTGCAAGAGAGTGTTTGAACCCGACCAAGTAACAGCTCGGCAAATTTGTAAAGCCGAGACCCCTCGGGCAGCCGCCCAAGAAGAGCCCACTTTCCTCGTGGAATGGGCTTTCACAGATTTAGGGTGCGGCAGTCCAGCCGTAGAATGTGCAAGTTGAATCGTGCTACAGATCCAGCGAGCAATAGTCTGCTTAGAAGCAGGAGCACCCAGCTTGTTGGGTGCATACAGGATAAATAGCGAGTCAGTTTTCCTGACTCCAGCCGTCCTGGAAACATATACTTTTCAGGGCCCTGACTACGTCCAGAAACTTGGAATCCTCCAAGCCCCAAGTAGCCGCAGGCACCACAATTGGTTGGTTCACATGAAAAACTGCTACCACCTTAGGAAGGAATTGGGAACGAGTCCTCAATTCCGCCTTATCCATATAAAATACAGATAAGAGCTTTTGACAAAGCCGCCAATTCTGATACACGCCTGGCCGACGCCAAGGCCCACAGCATGACCACTTTCCACGTGAAGTATTGTAGCTCCACGGATTTAAGTGGCTCAACTCAATGCGACTTCAGGAAATCCAACACTACGTTGAGATCCCACGGTGCCACTGGAGGCACAAACGGGGGCTGACTATGCAGCACTCCCTTAACAAAAGTCCGAACTTCAGGCAGTGAAGCCAGTTCTATTTTGGAAGAAAATCGATAGATCCGAAATCTGAACCTTAATGGAACCCAATTTTAGGCCCATAGTCACCTCTGACTTGTAGGAAGTGCAGAAATCGACCTAGCTGAAATTCCTCCTTTGGGGCCTTACTGGCCTCACAGCACGCAACATATTTCCGCCAAATGCGGTGATAATGGTTTGCGTTCACTTCTTTCCTAGCTTTAAATAGCGTAGGGATAACTTCCTCCGGAATGCCTTTTTCCTTCAGGATCCGGCGTTCAACCGCCATGCCGTCAAACGCAGCCGCGGTACGTCTTGGAACAGACAGGCCCCCTGCTGCAGCAGGTCCTGTCTGAGCGGCAGATGCCATGGGTCCTCTGAGATCATTTCTTGGAGTTCTGGGTACCAAACTCTTCTTGGCCACCCGGAACAATGAGTATAGTTCTTACTCCTCTCATTATTCTCATTACCCTGGGTATGAGAGGCAGAGAAGGGAACACATACACCGACTGGTACACCCACGGTGTTACCAGAGCGTCCACAGCTATCGCCTGAGGGTCCCTTGACCTGGCGCAATATCTTTGTAGCTTTTTGTTGAGGCGGGACGCCATCCTGTCCACCTGTGGCCTTTCCCCACGGTGTACAATCATTTGGAAGACTTCTGGATGAAGTCACCACTCTCCCGGGTGGAGGTCGTGTCTGCTGAGAAAGTCTGCTTCCCAGTTGTCCACTCCGGGAATGAACACTGCTGACAGTGCTAACACATGATTTTCCGCCCATCGGAGAATCCTTGTGGCTTCTGCCATCGCCATCCTGCTTCTTGTGCCGCCCTGTCGGTTTACATGAGCGACCGCCGTGATGTTGTCTGACTGGATCAGCACCGGCCGGTGTTGAAGCAGGGGTCTAGCCTGACTTAGGGCATTGTAAATGGCCCATAGTTCCAGAACATTTATGTGTAGGTAGGTCTCCTGACTTTTCCATAGGCCTTGGAAGTTTCTTCCCTGTGTGACTGCCCCCCAGCCTTGAAGGCTGGCATCGGTGGTCACCAGGACCCAGTCCTGTATGCCGAATCTGCGGCCCCCTAGAAGATGAGCACTCTGCAGTCACCACCACAGCGACACCCTGGCCCTTGGAGACAGGGTTATCCGCCGATGCATCTGAGTATGCTACCCGGACCACTTGTCCAACAGATCCCACTGGAAGATCCTTGCATGGGACTTGGCGAATGGAAATTCTTCGTAAGAAGCTACCATCTTTCCCAAGGCTCGCGTGCATTGATGCACCGATACCTGTATTTGTATTAGGAGGTCTCCGTCTAGAGACGCAAACTCCTTGGACTTCTCCTCCGGGAGAAACCCTTTTTATCCTGTTCTGTGTCCAGAACCATACCCAGGAACAGTAGACGCGTCGTAGGAACCAGCTGCGACTTTGGAATATTCAGAATCCAGCCGTGCTGTTGTAGCACTTCCCGAGATAGTGCTACTCCGACGAACAACTGCTCCCTGGACCTCGCCTTTATAAGGAGATCGTCCAAGTACGGGATAAGTACTTCGGCCATTACCTTGGTAAATACCCTCGGTGCCGGGGACAGACCAACGGCAACGTCTGGAATTGGTAATGACAATCCTGTACCACAATTTTGAGGTACACCTGGTGAAGAGGGTAAATAGGGACATGCAGGTAAGTATCCTTGATGTCCAGTGATACCCTGAAATTTCCCAAGCTTGCAATAATCGCCATGAGCGATTCCATTTTGAACTTGAACCTTCGTATATAAGTGTTCAAGGATTTCAATTTTAGAATGGGTCTCACCGAACCGTCTGGTTTCGGTACCGCAACATTTTGGAATAGTAACCCCGGCCTTGTTGAAGGAGGGGTACCTTGATTTCACCTGCTGGAAGTACAGCTTGTGAATTGCCGCCAGTACTACCTTTCTCCGAGGGCAGCGGCAAGGCTGATGTGAGGCAACGGCGAGGGGGAGTCGTCTCGAACTCCAGCCTGTATCCCTGTGATACTACTTGCAGAACCTAGGGATCCACCTGTGGGCAAGCCCCCTGGTCCTTGCAGTTCCCGAGACGCGCCCCCACCGCACCTGTCTCCACCTGTGTAGCCCCAGCGTCATGCGGTGGACTCAGAGGAAGCGAGGGAAGATATTTGATCCTGGGAACTGGCTGACTGGTGCAGCTTTTTCCTTCTTCCCTTGTCTCTGTGCAGAAAGGAAGCGCCTTTGACCCGCTTGCTTTTCTGAAGCCGAAAGGACTGTACCTGAAAATACGGTGCTTTCTTAGGCTTTTGTGAGGAAACCTGAGGTAAAAAATTTTCTTCCCAGCTGTTGCTGTGGATACGAGGTCCCAGAGACCATCCCCAAACAATTCCTCACCCTTATAAGGCAGAATCTCCATGTGCCTTTTAAATGCAGCATCACCTGTCCACTGCCGGGTTTCTAATACCCTCCTGGCAGAATGGACATTGCATTAATTCTGGATGCCAGCCGGCAAATATCCCTCTGTGCATCCTTTATATATAAGACAACGTCTTAAATATGCTCAATGTTAGCAAAATATTATCCCTGTCTTAGCGTATTAATATTATCTGACAGGGTATCAGACCACGCTGCAGCAGCACTATTTATGCTGAGGCAATTTGCAGGTTTCAGTATATAACCTGAGTGTGTAAATACAGACTTCAGGATCGCCTCCTGCTTTTTATCAGCAGGTTTCTTCAAGGTGGCCGTATCCTAAGACGGCAGTGCCACCTTTTGACAAACGTGTGAGCGCCTTATCCACCCTAAGGGATATCTCCCAACTTGACCTATCCTCTGGCGGGAAAGGGTACGCCATCAGTAACTTTTTAGAAATTACCAGTTTCTTATCGGGGGAAACCACGCTTCTTTACACACTTCATTCATTCATCTGATGGGGGAACAAAACACTGGCTGCTTTTTCTCCCCAAAAATAAAACCCCTTTTATGTGGTACTTGGGTTCATGTCAGAAAATGCGTAACACATTTTTCATTGCCGAGATCATGTAACGGATGTTCCTAGTGGATTGTGTATATGTCTCAACCTCGTCGACACTGGAGTCAGACTCCGTGTCGTCATCTGTGTCTGCCATCTGAGGTAACGGGCGTTGTTTGAGCCCCTGATGGCCTTTGAGACGCCTGGGCAGGCGCGGGCTGAGAAGCCGGCTGTCCCACAGCTGTTACGTCATCCAGCTATTTATGTAAGGAGTTGACACTGTCGGTTAATACCTTCCACCTATCCATCCACTCTGGTGTCGGCCCCATAGGGGGCGACATCCCATTTATCGGCCTCTGCTCCGCCTCCACGTAACCTTCCTCATCCAACATGTCGACACAGCCGTACCGACACACCGCACACACACAGGGAATGCTCTGACTGAGGACAGGACCCCACAAAGTCCTTTGGGGAGACCGAGAGAGAGTACGCCAGCACACACCAGAGCGCTATATAATGCAGGGATTAACACTATAACTGAGTGATTTTTCCCCAAATAGCTGCTTGTATACATATATTGCGCCTAAATTTAGTGCCCCCCCTCTCTTTTTAACCCTTTGAGCCTGAAAACTACAGGGGAGAGCCTGGGGAGCTGTCTTCCAGCTGCACTGTGAAGAGAAAATGGCGCCAGTGTGCTGAGGGAGAAGCCCCGCTCCCTTTTCGGCAGACTTTCTCCCGCTTTTTCTGTAATACTGGCAGGGGTAATTTTACATCTATATAGCCTCTAGGACTATATATGATGTATATTTGCCAGCCAAGGTGTTATTAATTGCCCTCAGAGCGCCCCCCCCCCCAGCGCCCTGCACCCATCAGTGACCGAAGTGTGAGGTGTACATGAGGAGCAATGGCGCACAGCTGCAGTGCTTTGCGCTACCTTGGTGAAGACCGAAGTCTTCTGCCGCCGATTTTCCGGACCTCTTCGTGCTTCTGGCTCTGTAAGGGGGACGGCGGCGCGGCTCCGGGAACGAACACCAAGGTCGGGTCCTGCGGTCGATCCCTCTGGAGCTAATGGTGTCCAGTAGCCTAAGAAGCCCAAACTACCACCTGTTAGGTAGGTTCGCTTCTTCTCCCCTTAGTCCCTCGCTGCAGTGAGTCTGTTGCCAGCAGATCTCACTGTAAAATAAAAAACCTAAATATACTTTCTTTCTAGGAGCTCAGGAGAGCCCCTAGTGTGCATCCAGCTCAGCCGGGCACAAGAATCTAACTGAGGTCTGGAGGAGGGTCTTAGTGGGAGGAGCCAGTGCACACCAGGTAGTCCTAAAGCTTTCTTTAGTTGTGCCCAGTCTCCTGCGGAGCCGCTAATCCCCATGGTCCTTACGGAGTCCCCAGTGTCAAAGTCAGAAAAATATCATGCTGCACGTTGCCATATATTCACCTCATGCGCTCGCCCGCTGCACATGCACTTTCTCTGGCGTGCGTGCACATATTCGCAGTTGCGTGACGGCGCCCCTACGGGCGTGCGCTTGAACGCATGGTATGTGCATTTACGGTAGAGTTTGTGTGCGTCTAGCGAGCGACACAATCGCTACTTAATAAATCCATATAGCAGGTTTAATAGATAATGTTCCCCTTAATAGTAACAGTAAGTTTGGTTAGTGTAGTTGGTCCCTGGACAAAGGAATTCCTCTTTTTGTTGTACGAAGGGCCAGACAGGGTTTGAGCAGATGTGTTTGGTACCTAACCGAAGAGTATTTTAATAGCAACAATCCGGTGTTGGTTAGGTAAAGATTAATCGCTCCTGCATATAGTTATGGCCATTAGTAGTTTCTGGACATTTCTTATATTTGCAGTTCATTATCCATGCGGCGGGAATCCGGCGATTCCCTCCCACCTGAGCGGTTTGTAATAGTCACAGCCCACCTGTTCAAACTAACCTATGACCTTTTGTTATGATGCGAGGAGACATTCCTGTGTCCAATGAACAATGAGATTATAGGTCCCTTTGTAGTATACTGTATGCAGTGTATATAAGATCAGCCAGCCTGGACAGCTCACTCCACAAACGGTTTTCATATTGACTAACTTGGAGCTGGTACCAGGAATAGCGCAGCGATCGTTCCCAGTGTGTGTAAGTAATTCTCTGTAAATCAACTTGTTCTCTGTTTGTATTGGCCACTCTCTCTCTCTTATAGTATAAGATTGTGACGCTATTGTATATTCCTGTCTAGATATTCTGTTCGAATTATATGTTACAAGTGTATGACTTGTAAACTGTTTACCCCTTTTCGATATAACTAAAAGCTTGTTAGTAAAGGTGTTGGAACCTTAGCACGGTATCGTGTGTTCATTACATTGCAGAGGGTAATAGGAGCGTCTCGATCGCTCAAACAGCTTTAGGATTAACAAGGTTAAGCAGCGTTATATCGCTGCAGTATTTCAGTACAAGGTTTACAGCATAAGAGTATCCTTTCTGTGTGTTACATTCAAGGTTTACCGATTGTCATCCTGTGAGCGTCTGCGCCGTTCGTGATCTCCTCGTGGTCTCGAGCGTCCGCTACGCTGGTAGCGTAGCATTACGGTAGTCGCCCGCCTATAGCGTGCTCGACACCACGCATTAAGCTGTGAGCGAGCGTGCCGCATGTGCGTCTCGATCATGGCCGAGCGTATGCTACGCTAAGCGCGTACCCTTACGGTACCCCATACGCCAATTGCGTACTGAGTCTCTTACCCATATAGTGATGGTTATAAGGTAATCAAAATCAGCATTATCACCAGCATCCACTTAGGACGTTAGAGAAAAACTACAATTACGACCTACATAACATTCACTCTTCCTGCTAGCCGAAGCCCTGGATCTGTTCTATGCTGAGGTTTTCCTGTTCCGCCTCCTCTGTGCTCCTCGTAGATCCGGCTGATGTACAATTCGTGGCAGTGGGGGGAAATAACTTCTGACTGTTCGGCAGTATAGGGTGTGGGTATTTACGTCGACAGTCAGAATTCATAGTATGTCGACCAGGGCTTGACAGATTCTGCTAAAAACTAGGAGCCAGGATGAAAGTGTAGGAGCCAGACCAACATCTCAAAACAATAAACAACTGAACAACCCCCCCCCAGTGGCCACATTACTGAGCAGCTACCTCCAGGAAACTAAGCCCCACACAAGTAAGGAGATACCCCCAGGAAAACCACGTCTCCCCAGCCACTCCCTGGGCAAACAACTCTACCCTCTCCCACACTTTGTGACCACACCACTACCCAATACAAAACCGCAATCCCCGGCCGCACACAGACCCTCTTATGGAGAGACTGCAGACAGCACAGGCTGAGACGTACAGGAGGAGTAAATGCAGGCCTGTACGGACAGACACAGCACAGGCCAGGACAGACACTCCGTGGCCGCCGCAATACAGGCATGCCCACGAATCTACGCCGGGGGTGACTAGGATCTGCGTCTCCATCCCTGCCTAATATTATGACCAGGCAGCAAAATCTGGTTATCATGGTGACCTTACCCCCAAGCTTTTTCGAGCAATGATGAAGACAGTGATAAAAATGTCAACTTGTCAGAATGTCGACATGTCATCCCTGGTGATCATACTACTCACTTCTGGGTCAGAGCGGTTTTAAATCCAGCATTCCTGGAAGTATTTCTCCCCTACGCCTAATCACCAACCAGCTCTCTAAGCCTAACCTTCCCCAGCAGCCTAACCCCTAATGTCAAGATTTTCATGTCAATATCATAACTGCTGAGACTGATTGTATACACCCCATTACTATACACATCCTCATCATCATTACAAGAGTGAATGACATTTTACCATTTCTATTACAGAACCTGTGCAGCCCATGGGAGAGCCAGCTCCTCCACTCAGCCCTGAGAGAAGACTACAGGGAGAGGAGCCTGTGCTGCAATTTAGCTTAATGCTTTAGAGAATGTAAGCTCTCCGTGTAAGTTCCTGCGCTGCTATTCAGTGAGCTTCATTTTTCTTACAGAATGTAACATAGGAAAAGACAGTAAAAATCACAAATATAATTCAGTCAATTTAATTATTTTTACACAATATCTCAATGAGAAACTTTTGACCTAGGGGTGAAGTGAATAAAAAACAAAACAAACTGATATTCTAGGGCGCCGTGATTAAAAATGGGATTTTATTTACCTACCGGTAAATCCTTTTCTCGCAGTCCGTAGAGGATGCTGGGGTCCACATTAGTACCATGGGGTAGAGAAGGGTCCACTAGGAGCCATTGGCACTTTAAGAGTTTGAGAGTGTGGGCTGGCTGCTCCCTCTATGCCCCTCCTACCAGAATCAGTCTAGAAACTGTGCCTGATGAGACGGACAATTTAGAGAGAAGGATTTTACAGATAGTGGTGACATTCACACCAGCTCAGACATACAAGGCAAACCAAGCTAACTAGCTTGAAACATCAGCAAAGGCTGAACAAGATTACTTAACCAAGTAACAAAACAGTACTTAACCAAGAACAAAGCAGTACTGAACAAAGTAACCACTGCAGGATCACGAAACGCTGGGCGGGCGCCCAGCATCCTCTACAGACTACGAGAAAAGGCTTTATCGGTAGGTAATTAAAATCCTATTTTCTCTTACATCCTAGAGGATGCTGGGGTCCACATTAGTACCATGGGGATGTACCAAAGCTCCCAGAACAGGAGGGAAAGCGCGGAGGCTCCTGCAGAACTGACTGACCAAACTTCAGGTCCTCAGCAGCCAAGGTATCGAACTTGTAGAACTTTGCAAACGTGTTCGACCCCGACCAAGTAGCCGCTCGGCAAAGCTGTAAAGCAGAGACCCGCCCAGGAAGAACTCACCTTACGAGTAGAGTGGGCCTTAACAGACGTAGGACACGGCAATCCTGCCGTAGAATACGCATGCTGGATAGTGAACCTGATCCAGTGAGAGATCGTCTGCTTAGAAGCAGGACACCCAAGTTTCTTGGGATCATACAGGACAGAGTACGATTTTCTGTGACGAGTAGTCCTCTTCACATAGATTTTCAGAGCACTTAGAACATCCAAGGACTTTGATGAAATTGAGGAGTCCGTAGCAACTGGCACAACAATAGGTTGGTTGATATGAAATGCCGACACAACCTTCGGAAGGAACTGCTGATGTGTCCGGAGCTCAGCTCTATCTTCATGGAAGATCAAGTAGGGGCTCTTACAAGACAAAGCCCCCAGCTCCGACACACATCTAGCAGAAGCTAAGGCCAACAAAGTGACAGCCTTCCATGTGAGAAACTTGAATTCAACCTCCTGTAGAGGCTCGAACCAATCCGATTGGAGAAACTGCAGCACCACGTTATGATCCCATGGTGCCGTAGGCAGCACAAAGGGAGGCTGGATGTGCAGAACCCCTTTCAAAAAGGTCTGAACCTCAGGGAGGAAAGCCAACTGTTTCTGGCAGAAAATGTACAGGGACGAAATTTGGACCATTACGGATCCCAACCTCAGGCCCATATCAACACCTGCTTGCAGGAAGAGGAGAAACCGTCCCAGTTGAAACTCCACTGTAGGAAATTTCTTGGACTCACACCAAGATACATATTTTTTTCAAATACGATGGTAATGTTTAGACGTTACTCCTTTCCTAGCCTGTATCAGGGTAGGAATAACTTGTTCGGAATGCCCTTCCGAGCTAATATCTGGTGATCAACCTCCATGCCGTCAAATGTAGCAGCGGTAAGTCTTGATAATGAACGGCCCCTGCTGCAGCAGGTCCTCCCGAAGAGGAAGAAGCCTCGGCTCTTCTATAGCAGTAGATCCGCATACCAGGCAGAGCAATGAGGATCGCCTGAACTCTTGTTCTCCTTATGAATTTTAGAACTCTTGGAATGAGTGGAAGTGGAGGAAACACGTACACCGACTGGACCTCCCACGGAGCCACTAGGGCGTCCACCGCCATGGCTTGCGGGTCCCTTGACCTGGAACAATACCGCCGAAGCTTCTTGAGACGAGAGGCCATCATGTCTATTTGAGGTACACCCCAAAGATCTGTTACCTCCGTGAACACCTCCGGATGGAGTCCCCACTCCTGGATGGAGATCGTGTCTGCTGAGGAAGTCCACTTCCCAGTTGTCCACTCCCGGAATGAAGACTGCAGACAGCGCCAACGCGTGTTTTTCTGCCCAGTGGATGATTCTTGTTACCTCTGACATTGCAGCTCTGATCTTCGCTCTGCTCTGTCGGTTTATGTAAGCCACTGTCGTTTACATTGTCCGACTGAACTTGAATGGCTGAATCTCGCAGAAAATGGAACGCTTGGATTAGACCGTTGTAGACGGCTCTTAGCTCCAGAATGTTCAATGGTAGGCTGGATTCCAGGCTTGACCAGCTTCCTTGGAAGGTTTCCCCTTGAGTGACTGCGCCCCAGCCACGGAGACTTGCATCTGTGGTTAGAAGGATCCAGCCCTGAATCCCGAACCTTCTGGAGGGTCGCAGATGAGGTAGTTGTAGCCACCAGAGGAGTAAAATCCTGGCTTTTGGCGACAGACGTATTCTCTGGTGCATGTGTAGATGGGATCCCGACCACTTGTCCAGGAGATACAGTTGGAAAGGCCGAGCATGAAAACTTCCGTACTGTAGAGCCCTTTTAAACTTGAATTCCCTCAAAAAGGGGTTTAGCGATTTCAAGTTCAAAATTGGCCTGACCGAATCATCCGGTTTCGGTACCACGAAAAGGTTTGAATAATAACCTTTGTTTTGCAGATGAGGTGGAACTGTTACAATGACCTGTGACTCCACCAACTTCTGGATGGCTTCCTGTAGGACAGCCCTGTCTGCCAGAAAAGCTAGCAAGCCTGATTTGAAGAACCGGTGAGGCGGGAGTTCTTGAAACTCCAGCCTGTACCCCTGGGACACAATATCTTGCACCCAAGGGTCCAGGCCAGACGACATCCAGACGTGGCTGAACCGTCTGAGCCTCGCCCCCACCGGCCCGACCTCCAGGCCGCACGGTCCACTGTTATGTTGAGGATTTTGATGTACCTGAAGCAGGTTTCTGTTCCTGGGAACCCGCAGTAGCAGTTTTTTTGGATTTTACCCAACCTCCTCTAAAGAAGGTGTTAGGCGGCTTGGTCTTTCTGGATTTGGCAGTCCGAAAGGACTGACGCAGCTGAAGAAAAAGTTTCTTCGTAGCAGGCGCAGCTGAGGGAAGAAAAGGTGACTTACCCGCGGTTGCCGTGGAAATCCACGCATCCAACGCTTCCACAAAGAGAGCCTGACCTGTGTAGGGTAGGTTCTCCACACCTCTCCTGGATTCAACGTCAGCAGACCACTGGCGCAGCCAAAGTCCTCTGCGAGCGGAGACAGACATGGAAGATATCCCTGCAGCCATCGAACCCAGGCCTTTCATGGATTCCAAATCCTGCAGAATCCTGTATGTTACGTAAAATCAATTCAACGTCACTTTTATCCATTGTATCCGAAACTTCAAGTAACGTGCCTGAACACTTTACTATAGCTTTAGAAATCCATGCACAGGCAATAGTAGGACGTAATATCGCCCCTGAAGCCGTGTATATGGATTTGAGTGTAGTGTCAATCTTGCAATCAGCCGGTTCTTTTAACACTGTAGATCCTGGAACAGATAAAACCACCTTTTTTGAGAGTCTGGAAACAGAAGCGTCAACTATGAGTGGGTTTTCCCATTTCTTCCTATCCTCCTCAGGAAAAGAAAAAAGCAACCAGAACCTTTCTAGGGATCTGGAATTTTTCTCTCTCCAGGTTTTCCCAGAATTTTTCAAATATAGCGTTTCATTCTTTAGACGCAGGGAAGGTTAGCGAGGCGTTCTTATGGTCAGTGAAGTAAGCCTCCTCAACATGCTCAGGTGTTGTGTCAGCAAAATTCAACACATCTCTAATGGCCTTAATCATCAACTACACCCCTTTTGCAAGAGATGCCGCCCCCCGCAGCACATCCCCATGACCGTCTGCCGTGTCTGAATCGGTATCCGTGTCATCTTGCATAATCTGGGCAAGAGCACGTTTTTGAGAGTGTACGTTAGGGGGCCCTGACGGAACAGAACCAGACCAAACTGCCATAGAGTTCTGTAAATCCTGAGTTGCAGTCTCATTCTGTGCAACCCTAGAAGAAGTCTGAGAAATCATACCTTTGAGAGGGGCTAACCACTCAGGCTCCCTTGCGGGGACCTGCGCTAAAACAGTGCAATCCTGATTACATGGAATGGGATCATCCTGAGAGGAATTATCCTCAGCAGCATATGACACATAGTCCCTTGACATGGCTTTATGGAGACAACAAACACTCCACACACACACACAGGAAAAGGGCAGACAGTTTCCCTCCCAAGAATGCCAAGAGAGCCACAGAGAATGGAGCCAACCCACATACAGCGCTTTAAGATATAGGGAAACCCCTACTCAGCGCTTACTGTGCACCTTAATAGGCTACACTGTACACATATACAGCCTCCCCCCCCCTTCTACAACCCCCTGGTACCGTACAAGATAGCTGGAGTTGATCTGGAAGGACAGCTCTCCCAGTCAGCGCTTCTGTAGGCAGGAAAATGGCGCTGAACGTTGCTGGGTCTGCTCTGAGAAGCTCTGCCCCCTTTCATGGCGCTGCTTCCCGCTCTCATGTAGTTTATACTGGCCTGAGGAATTGTGCTAGCAGCAATCCAGGGACACCGACAGGCTTGCTGGACAGTGTAGGGTGTAGGCACTGGCTCAGGGCACCCCTCACAGCGCCGCACCATGTACCGCTGAGCCCCCGGAGTGCAGTTAGTACTGCGTTCCCTACCCTGTTGCCGCCATCTTCACACCGGCACCCCGCTTGCCAGGGGGGGCGGTGACTAACTTGCCACTGAAGTCTTCTGGCTCTGTAAGGGGGTGGCGGCATGCTGCTGGGGTGAGCGATCCCCTGTGGCGGCGAACGTTCGATCCCCTCAGGAGCTCAGTGTCCTGTCAGCAGAGATAGTGGCTCAGACCCCGCAGGGCGCACACTATCCCCCCCCCCCCCCCCTAATCCCTCGAAGCAGGGAGGCTGTTGCCAGCAGCCTCCCTGTGCCTAAACTAAAAAAATAAAAAGCACTCCTATGGAGCTCCCCTAGCTGTGACCGGCTCCTCCGGGCACATTTTCTAAATTGAGTCTGGTAGGAGGGGCATAGAGGGAGGAGCCAGCCCACATTCTCAAACTCTTAAAGTGCCAATGGCTCCTAGTGGACCCGTCTATACCCCATGGTACTAATGTGAACCCCAGCATCCTCTAGGACGTAAGAGAAATAAGTTTGTTTACCACTAGTTTAGACCATTTGTCATTTGCAGTAACTAGCAATTTTATTGTTTCAGTGGGGCAAGTTTAAAATTAGTCTTATAAAAAAGAATTACAGGTTGAGTATCCCATATCCAAATATTCCAAAAATAAGAATTTACTTACCGATAATTCTATTTCTCGCAGTCCGTAGTGGATGCTGGGAACTCCGTAAGGACCATGGGGAATAGCGGCTCCGCAGGAGACTGGGCACAAAAGTAAAAGCTTTAGGACTACCTGGTGTGCACTGGCTCCTCCCCCTATGACCCTCCTCCAAGCCTCAGTTAGGCTACTGTGCCCGGACGAGCGTACACAATAAGGAAGGATTTTGAATCCCGGGTAAGACTCATACCAGCCACACCAATCACACCGTACAACCTGTGATCTGAACCCAGTTAACAGCATGATAACAGAGGAGCCTCTGAAAAGATGGCTCACAACAATAATAACCCGATTTTTGTAACAATAACTATGTACAAGTATTGCAGACAATCCGCACTTGGGATGGGCGCCCAGCATCCACTACGGACTACGAGTAATAGAATTATCGGTAAGTAAATTCTTATTTTCTCTGACGTCCTAGTGGATGCTGGGAACTCCGTAAGGACCATGGGGATTATACCAAAGCTCCCAAACGGGCGGGAGAGTGCGGATGACTCTGCAGCACCGAATGAGAGAACTCCAGGTCCTCCTCAGCCAGGGTATCAAATTTGTAGAATTTAGCAAACGTGTTTGCCCCTGACCAAGTAGCTGCTCGGCAAAGTTGTAAAGCCGAGACCCCTCGGGAAGCCGCCCAAGATGAGCCCACCTTCCTTGTGGAATGGGCTTTTACAGATTTTGGCTGTGGCAGGCCTGCCACAGAATGTGCAAGCTGAATTGTGCTACAAATCCAACGAGCAATAGTCTGCTTAGAAGCAGGAGCACCCAGCTTGTTGGGTGCATACAGGATAAACAGCGAGTCAGATTTTCTGACTGCCGCCGTCCTGGAAACATATTTTCAGGGCCCTGACTACGTCCAGCAACTTGGAGTCCTCCAAGTCCCTAGTAGCCGCAGGTACCACAATAGGCTGGTTCAAGTGAAACGCTGAAACCACCTTAGGGAGAAATTGAGGACGAGTCCTCAATTCTGCCCTGTCCGTATGAAAAATTAGGTAAGGGCTGTTATAGGATAAAGCCGCCAATTCTGAGACACGCCTGGCTGAAGCCAGGGCTAACATCATTACCACTTTCCATGTGAGATATTTTAAGTCCACAGTGGAGAGTGGTTCAAACCAATGTGATTTTAGGAACCCCAAAACAACATTGAGATCCCAAGGTGCCACTGGAGGCACAAAAGGAGGCTGTATATGCAGCACCCCCTTGACAAACGTCTGAACTTCAGGAACTGAAGCCAGTTCTTTCTGGAAGAAAATCGACAGGGCCGAAATTTGAACCTTAATGGACCCTAATTTTAGGCCCATAGACAGTCCCGTTTGCAGGAAATGCAGGAAACGACCCAGTTGAAATTCCTCTGTAGGGGCCTTCCTGGCCTCGCACCACGCAACATATTTACGCCAAATACGGTGATAATGCTGCACGGGTACATCCTTCCTGGCTTTGATCAGGGTAGGGATGACTTCATCCGGAATGCCTTTTTCCTTCAGGATCCGGCGTTCAACCGCCATGCCGTCAAACGCAGCCGCGGTAAGTCTTGGAACAGACAGGGTCCCTGCTGGAGCAGGTCCTTTCTTAGAGGTAGAGGCCACGGGTCCTCTGTGAGCATCTCTTGAAGTTCCGGATACCAAGTCCTTCTTGGCCAATCCGGAGCCACGAGTATAGTCCTTACTCCTCTCCTTCTTACGATTCTCAGTACCTTGGGTATGAGAGGCAGAGGAGGGAACACATACACTGACTGGTACACCCACGGTGTTACCAGAGCGTCCACAGCTATTGCCTGAGGGTCCCTTGACCTGGCGCAATACCTGTCTAGTTTTTTGTTGAGGCGGGACGCCATCATGTCCACCTTTGGTTTTTCCCAACGGTTCACAATCATGTGGAAGACTTCTGGGTGAAGTCCCCACTCCCCCGGGTGGAGGTCGTGTCTGCTGAGGAAGTCTGCTTCCCAGTTGTCCACACCCGGAATGAACACTGCTGACAGTGCTATCACATGATTTTCCGCCCAGCGAAGAATCCTTGCAACTTCTGTCATAGCCCTCCTGCTTCTTGTGCCGCCCTGTCTGTTTACGTGGGCGACTGCCGTGATGTTGTCTGACTGGATCAGCACCGGCTGACCTTGAAGCAGAGGTCTTGCTAGGCATAGAGCATTGTAGATGGCCCTTAGCTCCAGGATATTTATGTGAAGTGATGTCTCCAGGCTTGACCACAAGCCCTGGAAATTTTTTCCCTGTGTGACTGCTCCCCAGCCTCTCAGGCTGGCATCCGTGGTCACCAGGACCCAGTCCTGAATGCCGAATCTGCGGCCCTCTAGAAGATGAGCACTCTGCAACCACCACAGGAGAGACACCCTTGTCCTTGGTGACAAGATTATCCGCTGATGCATCTGAAGATGCGACCCGGACCATTTGTCTAGCAGATCCCACTGGAAGGTTCTTGCGTGGAATCTGCCGAATGGGATTGCTTCGTAAGAAGCCACCATCTTTCCCAGGACCCTTGTGCATTGATGCACTGAGACTTGGCCTGGTTTTAGGAGATTTCTGACTAGTTCGGATAACTCCCTGGCTTTCTCCTCCGGGAGAAACACCTTTTTCTGGACTGTGTCCAGGATCATCCCTAGGAATAGAAGTCGTGTCGTCGGGATCAGCTGCGATTTTGTAATATTGAGAATCCAACCGTGCTGGCGCAGCACAATCTGAGATAGTGCTACTCCGACTTCCAACTGTTCCCTGGATCTTGCCCTTATCAGGAGATCGTCCAAGTAAGGGATAACTAAAACTCCCTTCCTTCGAAGGAGTATCATCATTTTGGCCATTACCTTGGTAAAGACCCGGGGTGCCGTGGACAATCCAAACGGCAGCGTTTGAAACCGATAGTGACAGTTCTGTACCACAAACCTGAGGTACCCTTGGTGAGAAGGGTAAATTGGGACATGTAGGTAAGCATCTTTGATGTCCAGAGACACCATATAGTCCCCTTCTTCCAGGTTTGCAATCACTGCTCTGAGCGACTCCATCTTGAATTTGAACCTTTGTATGTAAGTGTTCAAGGATTTTAGGTTTAAAATTGGTCTCACCGAGCCGTCCGGCTTTGGTACCACAAATAGTGTGGAATAGTACCCCTTTCCCTGTTGTAGGAGGGGTACCTTGATTATCACCTGCTGGGAATACAGCTTGTGAATGGCTTCCAATACTGCCTCCCTGTCTGAGGGAGACGTCGGTAAAGCAGACTTTAGAAAACGGCGAGGGGGAGACGTCTCGAATTCCAATTTGTACCCCTGAGATACCACCTGAAGGATCCAGGGGTCCACTTGCGAGTGGGCCCACTGCGCACTGAACTTCTTGAGACGGGCCCCCACCGTGCCTGAGTCCGCTTGTAAAGCCCCAGCGTCATGCTGAGGACTTTGCGGAGGCGGGAGAGGGCTTTTGTTCCTGGGAACTGGCTGTTTGATGCAGCCTTTTTCCTCTCCCTCTGCCACGGGGCAGAAATGAGGCGCCTTTTGCCTGCTTGCCCTTATGGGGCCGAAAGGACTGCGCCTGATAATACGGCGTCTTCTTAGGTTGAGAAGCTACCTGGGGTAAAAATGTGGATTTTCCAGCAGTTGCCGTGGCTACCAGGTCTGATAGACCTACCCCAAATAACTCCTCCCCCTTATAAGGCAATACTTCCATGTGCCTTTTAGAATCCGCATCACCTGACCACTGCCGCGTCCATAAACCTCTTCTTGCAGAAATGGACAGCGCGCTAACTCTTGATGCCAGTCGGCAGATATCCCTCTGTGCATCACGCATATATAGAAATGCATCCTTCAAATGCTCTATAGTCAGTAATATACTGTCCCTATCTAGGGTATCAATATTTTCAGTCAGGGAATCCGACCATGCCAGGCCCGCACTGCACATCCAGGCTGAGGCGATTGCTGGTCGCAGTATAACACCCGTGTGAGAGTATATACATTTTAGGATATTCTCCAGCTTTCTATCGGCAGGTTCCTTTAGGGCGGCCGTATCAGGAGAGGGTAGTGCTACCTGTTTAGACAAGCGTGTGAGCGCTTTATCCACCCTAGGGGGTGTTTCCCAACGTGCCCTATCCTCTGGCGGGAAAGGGTACGATGCCAATAACCTTTTAGGAATTATCAGTTTTTTATCGGGGGAAACCCACGCCTCATCACACACTTCATTTAATTCCTCGGATACAGGAAAAACTACAGGCAGTTTTTTCTCACCAAACATAATACCCTTTTTAGTGGTACTTGTATTATCAGAGATATGCAATACATTTTTCATTGCTTCAATCATGTAACGTGTGGCCCTGGTGGAAGTCACGTTTGTCTCCTCATCATCGACACTGGAGTCAGTATCCGTGTCTGTGTCTGCCATTTGAGGTAACGGGCGTTTTAAAGCCCCTGATGGCGTTTGAGACCCCTGGACAGGCACAAGCTGAGTAGCCGGCTGTCTCATGTCGTCAACTGTCTGTCGTAAAGAGCTGACACTGTCACGCAATTCCTTCCATAAGCTCATCCACTCAGGTGTCGACTCCCTAGGGGGTGACAACTGTATAATAGGCAATTGCTCCGCCTCCATCTCATTTTCCTCCTCAAACATGTCGACACAATCGTACCGACACACCGCACACACACAGGGAATGCTCTGATAGAGGACAGGACCCCACTAGCCCTTTGGGGAGACAGAGGGAGAGTATGCCAGCACACACCAGAGCGCTATATATAGACAGGAATACCACTATAAATGTGCTTTTCCCTTTATAGCTGCTGTTGTTATCAAACTGCGCCAAATTAGTGCCCCCCTCTCTTTTTTACCCTTTTCTGTAGTGCAGGACTGCAGGGAAGAGTCAGGGAGACGTCCTTCCAGCGGAGCTGTGATGGAAAATGGCGCCCGTGTGCTGAGGAGATAGGCTCCGCCCCCTTCTCGGCGGCCTTTTCTCACGCTTTTTTGGTGAGTTCTGGCAGGGGTTAAAATACATCCATATAGCCCTGGGGGTTATATGTGGTGTATTTATGCCAGCCAAGGTGTTTTACATTGCTGCTCAGGGCGCCCCCTCCTAGCGCCCTGCACCCTCAGTGACCGGAGTGTGAAGTGTGCCTGAGTAACAATGGCGCACAGCTGCAGTGCTGTGCGCTACCTTGTTGAAGACAGATGTCTTCTGCCGCCGCTTTATCCGGACCTTTTCTTGCTTCTGGCTCTGTAAGGGGGCCGGCGGCGCGGCTCTGGGACCGAGCTCCGAGGCTGGGCCTGTGTTCGGTCCCTCTGGAGCTAATGGTGTCCAGTAGCCTAAGAAGCCCAATCCACTCTGCACGCAGGTGAGTTCGCTTCTTCTCCCCTTAGTCCCTCGATGCAGTGAGCCTGTTGCCAGCAGGTCTCACTGAAAATAAAAAACCTAAAACTAAACTTTCACTAAGAAGCTCAGGAGAGCCCCTAGTGTGCACCCTTCTCGGCCGGGCACAAAAATCTAACTTAGGCTTGGAGGAGGGTCATAGGGGGAGGAGCCAGTGCACACCAGGTAGTCCTAAAGCTTTTACTTTTGTGCCCAGTCTCCTGCGGAGCCGCTATTCCCCATGGTCCTTACGCAGTTCCCAGCATCCACTAGGACGTCAGAGAAATACAGAATATTCCGAAATACGGATTTTTTTGAGTGAGACTGATATAGTGAAACCTTTGTTTTCTGATGGCTCAATGTACACAAACTTTGTTTAATACACAAATTTATTAAAAATATTGTATTAAATGACCTTCAGGCTGTGTGTATAAGGTGTATATGAAACATAAATTAATTATATGAATGTACACACACTTTGTTTAATGCAAAAAGTTATTAAAAATATTGGCTAAAATTACCTTTAGGCTGTGTGTATAAGGTGTATATGAAACATAAATGTATTCTGTGCCTAGATTTGGGTCCCATCGCCATGATATCTCATTATGGTATGCAATTATTCCAAAATACGGAAAAATCTGATATCCAAAATACTTCTGGTCCCAAGCATTTTGGATAAGGGATACTCAACCTGTACTTTGAAGAATTTTTAGTATAAAACAGGGCTACTGGGCATAGTCTGTATAAGTGTCTTGTGTAAAAAGAGGCCTCAATATAAGAATGTCCACCCAATAGCTGGATAAGTTATTTCCCACAATATTACAGATACAACCACTAGCATTACTTCCATTGCTACATATGAAGCCCGGCCAGAGGGTGCTAGATCAACTGGGTATTTTGCCAGCAGGCAGCCACCCGAAACTGATTAAATGGAGTGTCCTTCCAATGACATGGGCCCCTACTATAGAGATATAGCAGTTTGTTTCCCAGACATCACTGTGTGCAGAACTCAAAGCAGTCAAGACATTTTATCTGAGCATTTGGGGAACTACTTGCAGCCGTTCCAACAGGCAGTTTCCTACCTGGTTCTAAGTTCTACAAGTGACAATCCCAGGAGAACAATTAAAATTGAAGTAAATATTAACCAAATAAAAAAAAAATATGAAAGGAATTTATTGTGACCAGGTGCAATTGTAGTTTTTACCTTGATAAGATAGCGGGTGATATCCCTGCCAGCGATATCCAGTCTCCTGGTGAGGTGAGGCAGAGAGAAACCCTCGTAAACCGGGCAAATGTGAGTGACCCCATCCCCAGAGTCCACAACAACGCCAGTCAGCAGACCTGGAAGAGTTAGCAGAGTCTACATTAGCCTTAGTAAGGAATACATTACTTAGTTACACACTGCCCAGCATTGTGACTGCGGATTGAACAAAGAGCATACATCGTAGAGTAAACACACATGGAAGAAATGTACACTGCTAGTTGGGTAATGCAGTAACAGGGCATGCAGCATTCACAGAAACAAGACAAGCCAAAGAAAACACTGAGGAACATCAATTGCCTTATTAGTGACCTGTCTAGCGGTCATTACCAACTCCCTACACAGTTAGCTATTTAGACCTTTGTATTTTACATACATTAAAAAATATAAAGGCAGGTTCATCAGCAACTTGACATGGGGTTGGGTATGCGTGACCACCATACCAACGCTGCGCTCGCCACACGTTCTATTCCCACTCTATGGGTGTTGTGGACACCCACGAGTGGGAATAGCCCCTGCTAGTCAGCATGCCGACTGTCGAGATTCTAACGGGGCGGGGTGAAGTGGGCGGTATTGTGACCGGCGGTCACATAACTACATCGCCAATTCGTGACATGGACACTACTGCACAGATGTGACATTATTAAGATCCAGGGCTCCTCTATTCAAGCTGCATAACGAACTGTGACAAGTGCCGTACACTGACTAAAAAAATACCATCATAGGGATAATGGAGTAAGTGGCAGTTACCATGGAAACTGGAGGCTTCCTGCATGCTTATTTCTAGAAAATAACTAGTTAACTGCGTAGGATGGGAAGTAATTATTCAACGTCATCCTCCCATGTATACCAGTGACACAGCTACAACAGTGCATATCAGAAATGCTGAGAACTAGGTTTACTGGCTACAAGAATTTATGTGATAAACCGTAATTTACATTATTTAAGGTTTATTCTTGACTGTCTACATGTTTCACTGCTGCAGATTTTTTTTAATTTTATATCCATCTATATTTGTTGTGGCAATCCAGTCCGGATGCCACACCGGGTGTTTGCAGGACAGGGCAACAGTTCGGGTGCCCCAGGCTATGGCGACCTGGGTTTAGGGCTGGACCAAGAGGAAGCCCAGGGAGGTGATGGGACACAGCAGGTTGTCTCTTTAATGTTGTATCAAAGATTATCTGGCAGTTGGAAATTATAGTATTGTATTGCTGTTGATACACAGAAATACCCTGCAATTTCATACACGAGATCCCATCCATGCAGGTCCAGTCCAGGTATTGGAGCAAGCGCTCCCAGATATCAGGCCACACTTTTATAAAACTCGTTAGGGCAAGGGCTCAGGGCTCCCAATGCCAACAAGTGGCCAGGCGATAGAGGGCGGGCCAGTGGGTAAGAGACAGGGAGCCTGAGAATGTGTACATGCTGTTTGTGAACAGGTGCCTAATTAAGGTACCCATTGGAACTTGCTGTGAAAAGTCTGTTTACTACAGTATGCTGTGGAAGTAAACGGTCTGCATCTCTTTCATACAACTGTGTCAGCGTCGTGTCTGGTGGAAGGTCGCTTGTTACAGACAGACAGACCAACAATTTGGACCGGCACTCACATGATAAAATAAACCTTGTCCGGTGCCCTCACATATTGCAGCAGCAAAGTATAGAACAAGCAGTGTACGGCACTCGTAGCTAATGAACGACTGGACCACAAATGTAGACCAATGTTTCAATTATAAAATTTGTGGTCCAGTCGTTATTCTTTAGCTTCGAGTGCCACCTGTATTTGCAGGTTTCAAAAATGTAGTTTAGATGCAATACTAAAAATCAGTCTACTCTATCAATGACTGGTGTTTCTTAGTATATTACCTAGGTGACTGCAAACTAATGGATCTACAATACATATGGTGCGATTCTCATATGCTATTTGATATTTTTAGTTCAAATAGCATCGCGTCTAGTTCAAATCGCACAGTGTGTATTGTCCCTCGCGATGCGCGCTCCTGTCTAGTCAATATCTCAAGGCAAAATAGTATGTGCCAGCAGGTATTTTTGTACTACATCGCATATAGGGCCTGATTCAGACCTGATCACAACAGCAAATTTGTTCGCTAATGGGCAAAACCGTGTGTACTGCAGGTGGGGCAGATGTAACATGTGCAGAGAGTTAGATTTGGGTGGGTTATTTTGTTTCTGTGCAGGGTAAATACTGGCTGCTTTATTTTTACACTGCAATTTAGATTTCAGTTTTCACACCCCACCCAAATCTAACTCTCTCTGCACATGTTATATCTGCGCCCCCTGCAGTGCACATGGTTTTGCAGACTACCTAACAAATTTACTGCTGCGATCAGGTCTGAATTAACCCCATACTACATTGTAGTGTACTCAAAAATCAGATGTAGCTCAAAAAGCATGTAGTTCAAATAGCACCGAGTGTACACACCAAACCGCATAGCACACAATGGCTCAAATCGCACCATTAAGTCTACTGTGTACTGGGGTTTACTTTCCATTCCAGATTGATGGGGAAAAAAAAAAAAAAACAGCCTTATTCCTACTTTTTTTTTTGGACATGGAATTCTTTGAAAGGTCAAAGAACAGCTAGAGTGCTGGACATTTTTAAGCAAGAACAAACATGTCTCGTTTCAGAAGTATTATTTAGAAACAGATATGAATAGTACTGTGCTTCAATTTCAGCTTACCCACCTTGTGCATACAATGTAAGAACAGCCTGGATAGCAACATAAACACCTGAAAACTGGTAGGTCTCAAACATAACCTGTTAAAGGAAAAATATTGAACATAAATAAAAACATTTATGCTGTATGATATTTAGCGTACAGGACGTCATTATAAACGGAGTACAGGTACACTAAGGTCATAAAATGCTACTGAGAATATACATTTAGGAATAGAACACCCGAGAACATACACTTCACAGGAAAATGTACTTAAATATTAAAAAGTTCAATCACAAATTAAAAAGGCATAAGTCACCACAAACAACCTTGCTGCAACATAATTATTTCTCTTAATAAAGAAGTGAAGTCATTTACTCACAACGAAATTAAAACAAAGTATGTTCTATTAACTTATTTCCTTTTTTCATACATTGCTCATTTATTAAGGATTAATTTAAATATAGTTTCCTTTTACTTAGGGTTATTACCTTCATTTTAGATACAGGTGCAGTGGCCTGTACCTGGCAGTGTATTAATGCTTCAGTTATAGTTATAAAAATTCTAAAACGATAAATTTAAAAGTTTAAAAAAATAAAAATAAATTTGAAAAAAAGTTTCTCTTTAGCTACAGCAGTTATGCTTCTGTTTCAAAATCACTTTTGGGTGGAGGGTTAATTAAGTGGGAAGTTTAGATGAGATGTGCGGCTGCACACACTGCAGGTTATTAACAGAATAAAAAGAAAAAAAGAAAATAAAGTCAGGGTGTGGAAATGTTCCTGTGGCATCCAACAGGTGATCTCTACCTACAGATACAGATTAAAATAAGGCAAAGGTTCACAACCACACACTGCCTAAATTACATAAAACGGGTGTAGTACTGGGGACCGGCGGTCTCCTGACCGCCGGTCAGCTTACCGACGCCGGGATCCCGGCAGCATACAGACGCCGGGATCCCGGCGGGGAGGGGCGAGTGCAGCAAGCCCCTTGCGGGCTCGGTGGCGACCTGCGGTCGCCACGGGTTCTATTCCCACTCTATGGGTGTCGTGGACACCCACGAGTGGAAATAGTCCCTGTTGGTCGGCATGCCGACCATCGGGATAGTGAGCAGTCGGGCTCGTGGAGGAGGTCATGTGACTGTCGGTCAGCTGACCGGCGGTCACATGAATACCACCCCATAATACAATACTGTAAGTCACTAGGAAAATACACAAATGTGAAAGACACACAAATGGTGTAACAATACAAGGCATAACACCAACATACAGTCTCTATTAGATTAAAATGGGTTATGATCCCTGCTGATGGGTTAAGGGGGAGATCTACCGTTAAGAAGTAAAAGGCTGTCGGACACAGTTTTTAAAGCACCCTAACAATCCATTTTTTTTTGTAACAAAAAAAAACAAAACATTTATTTAAAAGTCAATTTTAAGAAAGGATCATTGTAACGCATTGTGCATACAGGTTATAAACACATGGCAGTGTGGTTTCATCCAATACGAGACCAAGTTACCTCAACAATTTTCTCTCTGTTTTTAGTTGGATTCATCGGTGGCTCTGTTAGGAGGATTTTACAGTCTTTGGTGTCTATGTTCAGTTTTTCAGGCCCAAATGTGTAGTCCCACAGGTGCTTCATGTCATCCCAATTCCGCACTATCCCATTTTCCATGGGGTAGTTCACTTCCAGCATTGACCGTAACTCGCTGGCTTCATCGCCAACCATAAGGTCCTGAAATGTACACACAGAGCTCACTTAGGGCCCGATTCAGATTTGTAAGTAAAGCAAAAAAAGTAACTGACTGTCTGGAAAAAACCATGCTGCGATGCAAATGGGAGCAAATAAAATATTTATTTTCTGTGCAGGGTACATACTGGCTGTTTTTGCATGTAGCCCACAAATGTTAGCTTTATTTTTACACTGCAATTTAGATTTCAGTTTGAACGCACACCACCCAAACTAAAACCTATCTGCACATGTTACATCTGCCCCACTGGCAGTACAACATAGTTTTGGCCTAGTTGCTTACAAATCAGAATCAGGCTCTTATTAGTCCATAGACAAACTTTGCCATTACAGTCAAGGTTTTAAGGATATCCTTGAGTGCAAATTAAGTAATGTGCTCAAGCGTGGGTATTCTTAAAACCTGGGAAACAAGGAGTTAAGAGAACTTTTTACAACGTTCGCAAAAATACAAAGTAAATTTTTCTATATGCTATCAAATATTAAGATCACCTGCACGGACTGCAAATATCACCTAGCCACGATGATTGGCGATATATACAAGCCGCCTATTCTTGGAGAAAGCTTGACCCTTATTCAGTCTTATCTAAGAATATCTTCAGGTGAACCTTTTGCATGCTTTTCTGACTGTTCCTACTACCAGAAATCTCTTAAAATACAATTGTATTTTAGAGCTCAGAAAGCAGAGCAACAAATATGATCAGTTATCTTTCAACTAGAATAATATAATTGATAATAATCCTAGTGATCAGTTTCTTTAGTCACACACGCTGATATTAGGTAATGGTTGGTTCTAAATCGGAGTGGGAGAAGGGAACATCTGACGTCACTAGGGGAGGACACACGTCCCCAGGGGGAGGAGCTACGGCCGAACAGGGTACCCGAAAAATAACCTTGCGGGCTCGCTCCGCTTGCCACCTGATTACTAAAGGTAATAGTTGGTGGCGTGGATAGTAGAGGAACTATTCCGCTGGCCTAGCTCCTCCCCTTGTGTCTTGGCTCCTCCCCCTTACGTAAAAGGTCCCTTAGGCCACTAGAATCTACCATTAGGTAATGGGCACACAATCTGTTAACGTGCATCTTAGTTAAAAGGCCTCCTGCAGTCAAGTGAGAGCCACCTTCTCTGTAGTATCCACAGTTATCTCAATCTACAGACGTACAAGAAAGCTATATTGGATTCTCAAAGGCTGCATTTAAGACTAGACATACAAAAGGAATTCACAATCAGTCAAAATGGTAGGTTAAATAACTCTCCAGCTCAACAGAAATTTTAAGCATTAAAATTTATGACTGATAAAATTTATTAGTCATATTAAGCCAGCTACACATCAGAATGACCAGCAATTGGGCCGATGGTCGAGGCGATTTGCCTTTGCCCCAGACCATGCCAGATTGCCGGTACACACCAGGAAGATTTAATAAATAACGGAACGATTACTGTTCAGTCCTTCATTAATATGCATGGTGCTGTATGAGATATCATCCGGCCGTATGTGACCCGCAAAAGTGCACAATTATGCCTACGCAGACGATAATCATGATTGGTCATTCCGAAATAGCAAATCGTGCAGATATCAGCCTGATGTGTAGCCAGTCTTATGCTGGGTACGTACACACTAATAGATATTTCTGCAGATCAGTTGATCTGCAGATATATCTATGGACGGACCGGGCAGTGTGTTGAGCATACACACTGCCGGATCTGTAGGGACCGCCCGCCCAGTTCAGCCATCAATCACCGCCGGATGCTGCAGCTTGTGTACAGGCGGTCGGCTGACCGTCCGTACACACACAGCGATGCGCCAATATATCGTTAGATATATTGGCCGCCGGCTGTGCTTCACGGCCGATAAGATATGTCTGAATGACTGCGTTAACACACAAATCGTTCGTACACACTGGCCGACGGACCCGCAATATATCGGCTGTTCAATAGAACTGCCTATATATTGGCCAGTGTGTACGCACCATTAGACCTCCAGTGGTGACATAATGATGAGGTCAGACAGTGCTCACTTAACAACCCAGTACAATAACATCCATATGAAACAATAAAACTTATCAATTGCACTCACACTGAACTGACCAAAGTTGATAAGTTGGCACAAGTTACAGCAAACGTTGCGTACGGTTGCAACATTCTAACTGATGTTCAAGTCTTTGCACCTGCTTTTGTACTATAGTATTTTATGGACAATTCATTATTTACATCAAACAGGATTTAGTTACAGTATAGCAGTATCCAATAACCTTTGGTTTTAAATTAGCACATGCTTCCGATAATTCTAACCACTGCAATAGTCCTGCAGAACAGGTTAGTGGAGAGAGAGCACAAGACCATACACGTTCCTAAAGACTGCAATAGCAGATTCTAGTTTCATATTCAGACAATTCAAGAAATGAAGTCATGCACACAGTGCACAAACATCTAAGAATCTACGAAAAACAAACCACTCAATGTCAAGCATTTATCACAAACTAAAAGAAATAAGCAGTTTTGGGGGTAAGTTGGACCCTGCTCCTAAAAAAAAACCACTCATAACATGCAGCCCTCACTGAATTACATGCAGCAATTCAAATTACAGTCATTTACTTGTTTGGTCCTTCTAGTAATTCCAGCAGAATGAGCACAGGGAATTCAGTCTTTCAAACAATACAACCGTGTACATTCCAGGACTAGAGAAACCTGGTGCTACAGGAATGCAGCGACATGACATTGCTAGCCTGGAGTGAAGCAGGAAACGTTTTCAATGTAAAGTCATGCTACCTACATACACAAGAGGGACACTATACTATCACAGTAACTTCCTGGGAGAAAGCTCCCACTTCAGGAACCTGCAAAACCACCGGAATAAGACAGGTGTTTGTTTTGGGTTATTAGTTGTGCTGTAGTCAGTGGGAACAATAGGCAGCTGATAAGACTGAAGTAATACACAGCATCGGTGGGTAAAGGGCCGCATGAAAGCTCCTGTAACCTTCAAAATGGCTGCTTATCACCTTTAATCTCAGTAATGGTGCCCATACACTTGAGATAAATCGGTACTAACCTTCGATTTCGACCGCATCTGTGAGAAATTGGGGGACTGTATGCACATTCTAGGTACCTTTCGACGCGATGCGAGGGCACGCTGGTCGAATCTCGCGTTTCAAGATATTATGTGCTGCACTTAATATTTATCGAATCGCAGTGTGATCGCATGCGTTTTTAAAACCACATGCTATATATTGCACTGCGATGTGCATCCGCCGAGAGCAGCCAGAAGCCACTCCCACTCGGCGGTGACATGCCCATCACGTGATTACCATGCGATATATTTTACGAGGCTAAGTGCTCCGGGTTTGGTTTGGACGCACAAAGCGGCTAAAGCAGTCAAAAGCTGCCGTTTTGGCGTATTTAAGTTCAGGTTTTGTGTGCTTTGGGTGTCCAAACTACGGACTTTTTCTAGCACTTCCAAAGGCTGCGAGAAAAATAGGTGTGTGTCCCGTGGGTAACGTGCATCTATGGGAGCAACAATTGAATGGCTCCGTTAGACGAACATTCCTTTAGAGGGCCAGCAGGTGGCGGCGCAACAATTAAATCGGCCCCAGTGTGGAAGAGGACCACAAGGCTATGATATCTATTTATGGCAGCCAAAGAAACATGTTAACTAACGTCTCTATACAATATTGTTTAACAGTCTATAGTTAAATAAACCTGTTACTACAATGTGTGCCAGGCCTTTTGTTGCCTATGAAAGCGTACAAAGATCATTATACGACCTGTTATTCTTCAAGGGCTGCCTGCATGTATTACACCACTGTATGAGAAACACTGATCTGGAATATTTTAAGGAAATGCTACTGCTATACATGTAGTCAAGGGGAGAGGATTGCCCAGGAGACACATGGGGAATAAAACAGTATTTCCATATTATAAAATAGATATAACTAGAAGCAAGCATATATTTTAAATATGTAAGAGAAACAAAAAAAAAATAAGATTTTACTCACCGGTAAATCTATTTCTCATAGTGCGTAGTGGATGCTGGGACTCCGCAAGGACCATGGGGATTAGCGGCTCCGCAGGAGACTGGGCACAACTAAAGAAATCTTTAGGACTACCTGGTGTGCACTGGCTCCTCCCACTAAGACCCTCCTCCTCCAGACCTCAGTTAGGATACTGTGCCCGGAAGAGCTGACACAATAAGGAAGGATTTTGAATCCCGGGTAAGACTCATACCAGCCACACCAATCACACCGTATAACTTGTGATACTATACCCAGTTAACAGTATGATAACAACTGAGCCTCTCAACAGATGGCTCAATAACCCTTTAGTTAGGCAATAACTATATACAAGTATTGCATACAATCCGCACTTGGGATGGGCGCCCAGCATCCACTACGGACTACGAGAAATAGATTTACCGGTGAGTAAATTCTTATTTTCTCTAACGTCCTAAGTGGATGCTGGGACTCCGTAAGGACCATGGGGATTATACCAAAGCTCCCAAACGGGCGGGAGAGTGCGGATGACTCTGCAGCACCGAATGAGCAAACTCTAGGTCCTCCTCAGCCAGGGTATCAAACTTGTAGACTCTTGCAAGAGTGTTTTAACCCGACCAAGTAACAGCTCTGCAAATTTGTAAAGCCGAGACCCCTCGGGCAACCGCCCAAGAAGAGCCCACTTTCCTTGTGGAATGGGCTTTCACAGATTTAGGGTGCGGCATTCCAGCCGCAGAATGTGCAAGTTGAATCGTGCTACAGATCCAGCGAGCAATAGTCTGCTTAGAAGCAGGAGCACCCAGCTTGTTGGGTGCATACAGGATAAATAGCGAGTCAGTTTTCCTGACTCCAGCCGTCCTGGAAACATATACTTTTCAGGGCCCTGACTACGTCCAGAAAACTTGGAATCCTCCAAGTCCCAAGTAGCCGCAGGCACCACAATAGGTTGGTTCACATGAAAAACTGATACCACCTTAGGAAGGAATTGGGAACGAGTCCTCAATTCCGCCTTATCCATATAGAATACAGATAAGGGCATTTGTATGACAAAGCCGCCAATTCTGATACACGCCTGGCCGACGCCACGGCCCACAGCATGACCACTTTCCACGTGAGGTATTGTAGCTCCACGGATTTAAGTGGCTCAACTCAATGCGACTTCAGGAAATCCAACACTACGTTGAGATCCCACGGTGCCACTGGAGGCACAAACGGGGGCTGACTATGCAGCACTCCCTTAACAAAAGTCTGAACTTCAGGCAGTGAAGCCAGTTCTATTTTGGAAGAAAATCGATAGAGCCGAAATCTGGACCTTAATGGAACCCAATTTTAGGCCCATAGTCACCTCTGACTTGTAGGAAGTGCAGAAAACGACCTAGCTGAAATTCCTCCGTTGGGGCCCTTCTGGCCTCACACCACGCAACATATTTTCGCCATATGCGGTGATAATGGTTTGCGGTCACCTCCTTCCTAGCTTTAATCAGCGTAGGGACGACTTCCTCCGGAATGCCCTTTTCCTTCAGGATCCGGCGTTCAACCGCCATGCCATCAAACGCAGCCGCGGTACATCTTGGAACAGACAGGCCCCCTGCTGCAGCAGGTCCTGTCTGAGCGGCAGAGGCCATGGGTCCTCTGAGATCATTTCTTGGAGTTCTGGGTACCAAGCTCTTCTTGGCCACCCGGACCAATGAGTATAGTTCTTACTCCTCTCCTCCTTATTATTCTCATTACCCTGGGTATGAGAGGCAGAGAAGGGAACACATATACCGACTGGTACACCCACGGTGTTACCAGAGCGTCTACAGCTATCGCCTGAAGGTCCCTTGACCTGGCGCAATATCTTTGTAGCTTTTTGTTGAGGCGGGACGCCATCCTGTCCACCTGTGGCCTTTCCCCACGGTGTACAATCATTTGGAAGACTTCTGGATGAAGTACCCCCTCTCTCGGGTGGAGGTCGTGTCTGCTGAGAAAGTTCTCAGTTGTCCACTCCGGGAATGAACACTGCTGACAGTGCTAACACATGATTTTCCGCCCATCTGAGAATCCTTGTGGCTTCTGCCATCGCCATCCTGCTTCTTGTGCCGCCCTGTCGGTTTACATGAGCGACCGCCGTGATGTTGTCTGACTGGATCAGCACCGGCCGGTGTTGAAGCAGGGGTCTAGCCTGACTTAGGGCATTGTAAATGGCCCAAAGTTCCAGAACATTTATGTGTAGGGAAGTCTCCTGACTTTTCCATAGGCCTTGGAAGTTTCTTCCCTGTGTGACTGCCCCCCAGCCTTGAAGGCTGGCATCCGTGGTCACCAGGACCCAGTCCTGTATGCCGAATCTGCGGCCCCCTAGAAGATGTGCAGTCACCACCACAGCGACACCCTGGCCCTTGGAGACAGGGTTATCCGCCGATGCATCTGAGAATGCGACCCGGGCCACTTGTCCAACAGATCCCACTGGAAGATCCTTGCATGGGACTTGGCGAATGGAAATTCTTCGTAAGAAGCTACCATCTTTCCCAAGGCTCGCGTGCATAGATGCACCGATACCTGTATTTGTATTAGGAGGTCTCCGTCTAGAGACGCCAACTCCTTGGACTTCTCCTCCGGGAGAAACCCTTTTTATCCTGTTCTGTGTCCAGAACCATACCCAGGAACAGTAGACGCGTCGTAGGAACCAGCAGTGACTTTGGAATATTCAGAATCCAGCCGTGCTGTTGTAGCACTTCCCGAGATAGTGCTACTCCGATGAACAACTGCTCCCTGGACCTCGCCTTTATAAGGAGATCGTCCAAGTACAGGATAAGTACTTCGGCCATTACCTTGGTAAATACCCTCGGTGCCGGGGACAGACCAACGGCAACGTCTGGAATTGGTAATGACAATCCTGTACCACAATTTTGAGGTACACCTGGTGACGAGGGTAAATAGGGACATGCAGGTAAGTATCCTTGATGTCCAGTGATACCCTGAATTTTTCCAGGCTTGCAATAATCGCCCTGAGCGATTCCATTTTGAACTTGAACCTTCGTATATAAGTGTTCAAGGATTTCAATTTTAGAATGGGTCTCACCGAACCGTCTGGTTTCGGTACCACAACATTTTGGAATAGTAACCCCGGCCTTGTTGAAAGAGGGGTACCTTGATTTCACCTGCTGGAAGTACAGCTTGTGAATTGCCGCCAGTACTACCTTTCTCCGAGGGCAGCAGGCAAGGCTGATGTGAGGCAACGGCGAGGGGGAGTCGTCTCGAACTCCAGCCTGTATCCCTGTGATACTACTTGCAGAACCTAGGGATCCACCTGTGGGCAAGCCCACTGATCCCTGCAGTTCCCGAGACGCGCCCCCACCGCACTTGTCTCCACCTGTGGAGCCCCAGCGTCATGCGGTGGACTCAGAGGAAGCGAGGGAAGATATTTGATCCTGGAACTGGCTGACTGGTGCAGCTTTTTCCTTCTTCCCTTGTCTCTGCGCAGAAAGGAAGCACCTTTGACCCGCTTGCTTTTCTGAAGCCGAAAGGACTGTACCTGAAAATACGGTGCTTTCTTTAGGCTTTTGTGAGGAAACCTGAGGTAAATTTTTTTCTTCCCAGCTGTTGCTGTGGATACGAGGTCCCAGAGACCATCCCCAAACAATTCCTCACCCTTATAAGGCAGAATCCCATGTGCCTTTTAAATGCAGCATCACTTGTCCACTGCCGGGTTTCTACTACCCTCCTGGCAGAATGGACATTGCATTAATTCTGGATGCCAGCCGGCAAATATCCCTCTGTGCATCCTTTATATATAAGACAGCGTCTTAAATATGCTCAATGTTAGCAAATATTATTATCCCTGTCTTAGCGTATTAATATTATCTGACAGGGTGTCAGACCACGCTGCAGCAGCACTATTTATGCTGAGGCAATTGCAGGTTTCAGTATATAACCGGAGTGTGTAAATACAGACTTCAGGATCGCCTCCTGCTTTTTATCAGCAGGTTCCTTCAAGGTGGCCGTATCCTAAGACGGCAGTGCCACCTTTTTACAAACGTGTGAGCGCCTTATCCACCCTAAGGGATATCCCCCAACGTGACCTATCCTCTGGCGGGAAAGGGTACGCCATCAGTAACTTTTTAGAAATAACCAGTTTCTTATCGGGGGAAACCACGCTTCTTTACACACTTCATTCATTCATCTGATGGGGGAACAAAACAGTGGCTGTTTTTTCTCCCCAAAAATAAAAGCCCTTTTATGTGGTACTTGGGTTTATGTCAGAAAATGCGTAACACATTTTTCATTGCCGAGATCATGTAACGGATGTTCCTAGTGGATTGTGTATATGTCTCAACCTCGCCGACACTGGAGTCAGACTCCGTGTCGACATCTGTGTCTGCCATCTGAGGTAACGGGCGTTGTTTTGAGCCCCTGATGGCCTTTGAGACGCCTGGGCAGACGCGGGCTGAGAAGCCGGCTGTCCCACAGCTGTTACGTCATCCAGCCTTTTATGTAAGGAGTTGACACTGTCGGTTAATACCTTCCACCTATCCATCCACTCTGGTGTCGGCCCCACAGGGGGCGACATCCCATTTATCGGCCTCTGCTCCGCCTCCACGTAACCTTCCTCATCCAACATGTCGACACAGCCGTATCGACACACCGCACACACACAGGGAATGCTCTGACTGAGGACAGGACCCCACAAAGTCCTTTGGGGAGACCGAGAGAGAGTATGCCAGCACACACCAGAGCGCTATATAATGCAGGGATTAACACTATAACTGAGTGATTTTTCCCCAAATAGCTGCTTGTATACATATATTGCGCCTAAATTTAGTGCTCCCCCTCTCTTTTTAACCCTTTGAGCCTGAAAACTACAGGGGAGAGCCTGGGGAGCTGTCTTCCAGCTGTACTGTGAAGCGAAAATGGCGCCAGTGTGCTGAGGGAGAAGCCCTGCCCCCTTTTCGGCGGACTTTCTCCCGCTTTTTCTGTGATCCTGGCAGGGGTAATTTTACATCTATATAGCCTCTGGGACTATATATGATTTATATTTTGCCAGCCAAGGTGTTATTTATTGCCCTCAGGGCGCCCCCCCCAGCGCCCTGCACCCATCAGTGACCGAAGTGTGAGGTGTACATGAGGAGCAATGGCGCACAGCTGCAGTGCTGTGCGCTACCTTGGTGAAGACCGAAGTCTTCTGCCGCCGATTTTCCGGACCTTCTTCGTGCTTCTGGCTCTGTAAGGGGGACGGCGGCGCGGCTCCGGGAACGAACACCAAGGTTGGGTCCTGCGGTCGATCCCTCTGGAGCTAATGGTGTCCAGTAGCCTAAGAAGCCCAAACTACCACCTGTTAGGTAGGTTCGCTTCTTCTCCCCTTCTCCCTCGCTGCAGTGAGTCTGTTGCCAGCAGATCTCACTGAAAATAAAAAACCTAAATATACTTTCTTTCTAGGTGCTCAGAAGAGCCCCTAGTGTGCATCCAGCTCAGCCGGGCACAGAAATCTAACTGAGGTCTGGAGGAGGGTCTTAGTGGGAGGAGCCAGTGCACACCAGGTAGTCCTAAAGCTTTCTTTAGTTGTGCCCAGTCTCCTGCGGAGCCGCTAATCCCCATGGTCCTTACGGAGTCCCAGCATCCACTTAGGACGTTAGAGAAATACCCATTAAAATTAAGAAGCCAGGAGCATATATGGGACATAAAATAAAAAAATCAAACAATTTAAAACATGAAATTAAGATCTAGTTTTAAAATGTACAGGCACACTAGGAGAGAGGGGTGGTAGTTGATCAAATAAACTGTCCAGGAGAAAAGTTTTGGTTATTTATTTTTAATAAGAAACTTTTGGCCGCCCCCATAATGGCGCGCGTCACCCGTTCTTAAATCAAGTTAATTATACTGGAAGGGGTAGGACAGTGTGCCTTTTGCCATAAACAAGGATTTATGTTGCCACCCCCCCCCCCTGCGCCCTGCAGTTGTCAGCAGTGTGTGTGTTTGAGCTGTGAGGAAGAAGCTCCGGCCCCTTAATGGCGCGCTTCCTTCCCGCAATTTTCAACAAATATTGATACTGGTGGGGGTTAGGACAGTGCCTTGGCACTAATGTCCCCTCTTGCCAGTGTCAAAATGAGGATTTATATGCTGCCCAGGGTGCCAACACCCCCGCTCCCCCTGCACCCTGTAGTGCCTTGTGTAGTGGGAGCATGGCACGCAGCATGCGATCGCTGTGCGGTACCTCAGAATGCCGTCACTGAAGTCTTCTGATCTTCTGCTCACTTGTCTTCTGACTTCTGGCAATGCAAGGGGGGTGACGGCGGGCTCTGGGAACGAGCATCTAGGTGTACCTAGCGATCAGACCCTCAGGAGCCAATGGTGTCCTGTAGCCAAAGAAGCAGAGCCTTTAAACTCACAGAAGTAGGTCTGACTTCTCTCCCCTAAGTCCCACGAAGCAGGGAGACTGTTGCCAGCAGTTCTCCCTGAAAATAAAAAACCTAACACAAGTCTTTCAGAGAAACTCAGTAGAGCTCCTCAGAGTGCATCCAGTTTCACTGGGCACACATTCTAAACTGGAATCTGAAGGAGGGGCATAGAGGGAGGAGCCAGGTCACACCATTTGAAAGTCTTAAAGTGCCCATGTCTCCTGCGGATCCCGTCTATACCCCATGTTTCTTGAAGTGACCCCAGCATCCTCTAGGACGTATGAAAAAACAATTCTGATACTCTAGGGCATAGGTTCTCAAACTCGGTCCTCAGGACCCCACACAGTGCATGTTTTGCAGGTAACCCAGCAAGTGCACAGATGTATTAATTACTCACTGACACATTTTAAAAGGTCCACAGGTGGAACTAATTATTTCACTTGCGATTCTGTGAGGAACCCTGCAAAACATGCACTGTGTGGGGTCCTGAGGACCGAGTTTGAGAACCTGTGCTCTAGGGCTCAATAATTCAAAAAAAGATTCGGAATCACCAACTTGGGGTATATTAAGGGCCTAAAGTACACTCCTTATGAAGTCCAGGAATATTCGGTGAACCAAAGGGGAGTGTATATCACGATCACTCTTCGGTGACCCAAGGACTATTTTATGAGAACAATAGCTTTGTAGTAGGATTGCACAATATTTATTACTTGTGTGTACAACTGTTGTAGAAAAGCCAGAAACTGTAAAAACTATAACGCTGCATATCGACTGCTTCATATAACTGAGTAAAGCCTGCAATTCATTATTTTCTTCCTCTTTAAAATGTTCTTTCTTCCCTCTTGTTCCTCTAATTTTCCATGTCAGCTCCTGGCTCATTATTAAATCAGAGACTAATCTGTCAGATTTTATTTTTGCAGTTAAAAAGAAAAAAGAAAAAAACAAAAAAAAAGCCAATGCACAGGTCTCGTGATGTTATGGAAAACACATGGTCTATTACCCAGTGTTTCACATGCTGTGACAAATAACAATGGGGTAGATGTATTAATCCTACCTTAAAGATCGTCGTGTGGTCTGGCACTTCACCACATTATCGTGGTGATAGGACTTCAATGATCACCATAATGTATGAACCACCCCTCTTGATGTTATAGCGAAGTGTTAGGTAACAGTTGAGGTGATGCAGTCCTTGCAGGTTTATCAGTGTTCGTTGCTGCATTGCGCCTGCACTGTAAGTTACCTACCCAGCAGGCCGCGCCTGTATTCCTAAGCATGCGCGCTTAAAGGGGAAAGATGCCGTAGCTGAAGTGCAGAGGGGGTGGGCACACAAGTTTGCAGAGACCACAGGATAGTACCTAGGCGGGCGCAATTCTGAGGCGGCCGGGACGTGAACTTAGGCGGCTCCTATGGTTGTGGGATTTGTTTGAGGCTGTGGGTTCCATGTAGCTGCGGAAATTTGAGGCAGCTGGGGAACTCGTTCCCGTCAGAAAGGATGAGGTTGAATAACAAAACTTTACTGCACCATAAATTTTTTTTAATTAAAATAGGATTTTAATTACCTACCGGTAAATCCTTTTCTCGTAGTCCGTAGAGGATGCTGGGGTCCACATTAGTACCACGGGGAGTAGACGGATCCACTAGGAGCCACTGGCACTTTAAGAGCTTGAGAGGGCAGACTGGCTCCTCCTTCTATGCCCCTCCTACCAGATTCAGTCTAGAAACTATGCCCGAGGAGATGGACAACTTCGAGAGAAGGATTTTATACAGATAGTGGCGAGATTCATACCAGCTCACACACAAGGAAAACCAAGCTAACCAGCTTGAAACCTCAGCAGCGGCTGAACAATATTACTTACCAAGTAACAAAACAGTACTTAACCAAGAACTAAGCAGAACTGAACTAACCACTGCAGTATCACGAAGCGCTGGGCGGGCGCCCAGCATCCTCTACGGACTACGAGAAAAGGATTTACCGGTAAGTAATTAAAACTCTATTTTATCTTATATCCTAGAGGATGCTGGGGTCCACATTAGTACCATGGGGATGTACCAAAACTCCCAGAACGGGAGGGTGAGTGCGGAGGCTCCTGCAGAACTGATTGACCAAACTTCAGGTCCTCAGCGGCCAAAGTATCAAACTTGTAGAACCTTGCAAACGTGTTCAACTCAGACCAAGGAGCCGCTCAGCAAAGCTGTAAAGCCGAGACATCCTGGGCAGCCGCCCAGGAAGAACCCACCTTACGAGTAGAGTGGGCCTTAAAAGACTTCGGACATGGCAATCGTGCCGTAGAATACAGATGCTGAATAGTGAACCTGATCCAGCAAGAGATCGTCTGCTTAGAAGCAGGACACCCAAGTTTCTTGGGATCATACAGGACAAACAGAGTCCGATTTTCTGTGACGAGCAGTCCTCTTCACATAGATTTTCAGAGCCCTTACAACATCCAAGAACTGTAATGAAAATGAGGAGTCAGTAGCAACTGGCACAACAATAAGGTGGTTGATATGAAATGCTGACACAATATTCGGAAGGAACTGCCGACGTATCCGGAGCTCAACTCTTATCTTCATGGAAGATCAATTAGGGGCTCTTACAAGACAAAGCCCCCAGCTCAGACACACGTCTAGCAGAAGCTAAGGCAAACAAAGTAACAGCCTTCCACGTAAGAAATTTGACCTCAACCTCCGGTAGAGGATCGAACCAATCCGACTGGAGAAACTGTAACACCACATTAAGATCCCAGGGCGCCGTAGGCAGCACAAAGGGAGGCTGGATGTGCAGAACCCCTTTCAGAAAAGTCTGAACCTCAGGGAGGGAAGCCAACTGTTTCAGGAAGAGAAATGGATACGGCTGAAATCTGGACATTTACAGATCCCAACCTCAGGCCCCTATCCACACCTGCTTGCAGGAAGAGTTGAAACTCCACCGTAGGCGTAGGAAACTTCTTGGACTCACACCAAGAAACATATTTTTTTCCCAAATACAATGGTTTAGACGTTACTCCTTTCCTAGCCTGCATCAGGGTAGGAATAACCTTGTTCGGAATGCCCTTCCGAGCTAATATCTGGCGTTCAAACTCCATGCTGTCAAACGTAGCCTTGGTAAGTCTTGATAAGCGAAAGGCCCCTGCTGCAGCATGTCCTCCCGAAGAGGAAGAGGTCTCAACTCTTCTAGCAGTAGATCCATAAGAACCGCATAACAAG
Organism: Pseudophryne corroboree; assembly: GCF_028390025.1. Lineage (NCBI taxonomy): Eukaryota > Metazoa > Chordata > Amphibia > Anura > Myobatrachidae > Pseudophryne > Pseudophryne corroboree. Next base: position 809,979,021 of record NC_086447.1, read on the forward strand.
GTCTTCTTGACCAGTGGAAGTGGAGGAAACACGTACACCGACTGGAACACCCACAGAGTCACTAAGGCGTCCACCACCACGGCTTGCGGGTCCCTCAACCTGGAATAATACCGCTGAAGCTTCTTGTTGAGACGAGAGGCCATCATGTCTATTTGAGGTACACGCCAAAGATCTGTTACCTCCGTGAACACCTCCGGATGGTATCCCCACTCTCCTGGATGGAGATCATGTCTTCTGAGGAAGTCCGCTTCCCAGTTGCCTACTCCCGGAAATTAAGATTGCCGACATCACCAACGCGTGTTTTTCTGACCAGAGGATGATTCTTGTTACTTCTGACATTGTAGCTCTGCTCTTCGTTCCGCCCTGTCGGTTTATGTAAGCCACTGTCGTTACATTGTCCGACTGCACTTGAATGGCTCAATCTCGCAGAAGATGGGCCGCTTGGAGAAGACCGTTGTAGACGGCTTAGTTCCAAAATGTTTATGGAAGACTGGATTCCAGGCTTGACCACCTTCCTTGGAAGGTTACCCCCTGCGTGACTGAGCCCCAGCACCGGAGACTCGCATCCGTGGTTAGAAGGATCCTATCCTGAATCCCGAACCTACGGCCCTCCAGAAGGTGAGGTAGTTGTAGCCACCAGGGGAGTGAAATCCTGGCTTTTGGCGCCAGACGTATTCTCTGGTGCATATGTAGATGAGATCCCGACCACTTGTCCAGGAGATCCAGTTGGAAGGGCCGAACATGAAACCTTCCGTACTGTAGAGCCTCTAAAGAGGCCACTATCTTCCCCAGAAGGCGAATGCACTGATGAACCGAAAGCCGGGCTGGCTTCAGGACCATTGTTTGCATCACCAATGCTTTCTCCTCCGGGAGAAACACCCTCTGCACTTTCGTGTCGAGGATCATTCCCAGAAAAGACAACCTCCTGGTAGGCTCCAAATGTGATTTTGGAAGGTTCAGTTCAGGATCCAACCGTGTTCCCCGAGATGAGTCGTGAGAACAATGGACTGCAACAACTCCCTGGACGATGCCTTTATCAGCAAGTCGTTAAGATATGGGATTATGTTCACCCCTTATCTGCAGAGGAGAACCATCATCTCTGCCATCACCTTGGTGAACACCCTCGGTGCTGTGGAGAGGCCGAATGACAGTGCCTGAAATCGATAGTGACTGTCCAACAGTGCAAATCTGTGATAAGCCTGGTGAGGAAGCCAAATTGGAATGTGGAGGTACGCATCCATGATATCCAGGGATACCAGAAATTCTCCCTCCTCCAGACCTGAAATCACTGCTCTGAGAGACTCCATTTTGAATTTGAACACCCTCCGGTAAGGGTTCAACGATTTCAAATACAAAATTGGTCTGACTGAACCATCCGGTTACGGCACCACTAAAAGGTTTGAATAATAACCTTTGTTTCGCATATGAGGTGGAATTGGGACAATGACTAGTGATTTTTCCAATTTTAGGATGGCTTCCTGTAGGATAGACCTGTGTCAGCAAAGCTGGCAAGCCTGATTTGAAGAATCGGTGAGGCGGGAGTTCTTGAAACTCCTGTCTGTACCCCCTGGGACATGATATCCTGTACCCAGGGATCCAGGCCGGACGACACCCAGACGTGGCTGAAACGTCCGAGTCTCGCACGCACCAGCCCGTCCTCCAGGCTTTGAGGTACACAGTCATGCTGAGAATTTTGAGGAACCAGAAGTAGGTCTCTGGTCCTGGGAGCCTGCGGGTGCAGGCTTTTTGGATTTTGCCCGGCCACCTCTAAAGAAAGTGGTAGGAGGCTTGGACATTTTTACCTTAGCGGTCCGAAAGGACTGCAGCACAGCTGAAGAAAATGGATTCTTCGTAGAAGGTGTAGCAGAGGGAAGGAAAGGTGACTTACCCGCGGTTACCGTGGAAATACAAGCATCCAACGCTTTCCCAAATAGAGCCTGACCTGTGTAGGGAAGGTTCTCCATACTTCTCCTGGATTCCGCGTCTGCAGACGATCGGCGTAGACCGAGTCCCCTGCGGGCTGAGACCGACATGGAAGATATCCGTGCAGTCAGCGTCCCCAGGTCCTTCATGGATTCCACCATGAACCCCGCAGAATCCTGTATTAATATTTAACACATCTCTAATGGCCTTAGTAAGGGATGCCGCCCCCCTCAGAACCTCCCCATCACCGTCTGCAGTATCAGAATCTGTATCATCTTGCATGATTTGGGCAAGTGCACGTTTCTGTGGGAACATGCTAGGAGATTTTGCAGGAATAGGGACAGAGCCTTACCAAACTGCCATAGACTTCTTCAACACCTGAGTTTCAGTCTCAGTATTAGCTTCAACAATGGGGATCTGAGACAAAGCATTACAATCCTGTGTACATGGAATGGATCCCTCCTGAGAGGAAACATCTTCTGCAGCATATGACATGGCTATGTGAGATAGTAACACCCACATACACAGGGAAATGTCAAACAGTTTCCCCAAGTATGCCACAGAGAGACACAGAGAATGGAGCCAATCCACACACAGCGCTTTTTAAAGGTAGAACTAATAACATTACCAGTGCTGTCTGTGTACCTTAATAGGCTACACAGACTTTACCCAGACACCCCCCTCCCCCCCTTTCCTCTTCAACAACCCCCTGGTACCGTACAAAGCAGCTGGAGTTGACCTGGAGGGACAGCTCTCCTAGTCAGCGCTTCTGCAGGCAGGAAAATGGCGCTGAACGCTGCTGGGTCCGCTATGAGAAGCTCCGCGCCCCTTTCATGGCGCTGTCTTCCCGCTCTTCTGAAGATTATACTGGCCTGAGGAATTGTGCTGGCAGCGATCCTGGGTCCCTGCCAGGCTTGCTGGACAGTGTAGGCGCTGGCTCAGGGCGCCCCTCACAGCGCCGCACCACGTACCGCTGAGCTCCAGAGCGCTCCATACCCTGTTGCTGCCATCTTCACACCGGCACCCCGCTTGCCAGAGGGGGGGAGGCGGTGACTAACTCGCCACTGATTTTCTGACCCGTCTATACCCCATGGTACCAATGTGGACCACAGCATCCTCTAGGATGTAAGAGGAAAAAATAAGATTTTAAACCTACCGGTAAATCTTTTTCTCGTAGTCCGTAGAGGATGCTGGGGACTCCGTAAGGACCATGGGATAGACGGGCTCCGCAGGAGACATGGGCACTTTAAGAAAGACTTTGGCTCTGGGTGTGCACTGGCTCCTCCCTCTATGCCCCTCCTCCAGACCTCAGTTAGAGAAACTGTGCCCAGAGGAGACGCACAGTACGAGGAATGGATTTTTGTTAATCCAAGGGCAAGATTCATACCAGCCACACCAATCACACCGTATAACTTATGATATACTATCTAGTTAACAGTATGAAAAAACAACATATCATCGGTCCAAAACCGATGAAACTATAAAATAACCCTTATGTAAGCAATAACTATATACAAGTCTTGCAGAAGTAGTCCGCACTTGGGACGGGCGCCCAGCATCCTCTACGGACTACGAGAAAAAGATTTATACGGTAGGTTTAAAATCTTATTTTCTCTAACGTCCTAGAGGATGCTGGGGACTCCGTAAGGACCATGGGGATTATACCAAAGCTCCCAAATGGGCGGGAGAGTGCGGATGACTCTGCAGCACCGATTGAGCAAATAGGAGGTCATCCTCAGCCAGGGTATCAAACTTAAAGAACTTTGCAAAGGTGTTTGACCCCGACCAAGTAGCAGCTCGGCACAGCTGTAGTGCCGAGACCCCTCGGGCAGCCGCCCAAGACGAGCCCACCTTCCTAGTGTAATGGGCCTTAACCGATTTCGGTAACGGCAATCCTGCCGTAGAAAGCGCCTGCTGAATCGTGTTACAGATCCAGCGAGCAATAGTCTGCTTTGAAGCAGGGCCGCCAACCTTGTTGGCTGCATACAGGACAAACAGTGCTTCTGCTTTTCTGATCCTAGCCGTTCTGGCAACGTACATTTTCAAAGCCCTGACCACATCCAGGGACTCGGAATCCTCCAAGTCACATGTAGCCACAGGCACGACAATAGGTTGGTTCATATGAAAGGATGAGACCACCTTAGGTAGGAATTGAGGACGGGTCCGCAATTCCGCTCTATCCATATGGAAAACCAGATAGGGGCTTTCATGTGATAAAGCCGCCAATTCCGAAACTCGCCTAGCCGAAGCCAAGGCTAAACTTGACCACCTTCCAAGTGAGATATTTCAACTCCACTGTTTTAAGTGGTTCAAACCAATGTGACTTAAGGAAACAACACCACGTTAAGGTCCCAAGGCGCCACCGGAGGAACAAAGGGAGGCTGAATATGCAGCACTCCCTTCACAAAAGTCTGTACTTCAGGTTAAGAGGCCAATTCCTTTTGAAAGAAAATGGATAAGGCCGAAATCTGAACTTTAATGGAGCCTAAGTTTAGGCCCAAATTCACTCCAGTTTGTAGGAAGTGAAGAACGGCCTAGATGGAATTCTTCCGTAGGAGCATTCCTGGCCTCACACCAAGAAACATATTTTCGCCATATTCGGTGATAATGTTTAGATGTCACGTCCTTCCTAGCCTTTATTAGCGTAGGAATAACCTCATCCGGAATACCTTTTTCCGCTAGGATCCAGCGTTCAACCGCCATGCCGTCAAACGCAGCTGCGGTAAGTCTTGGAACAGACAGGGACCTTGTTGTAACAGGTCCTGCCTTGGAAGAAGAGGCCACGGATCTTCTGTGAGCATTTCCTGCAGATCCAGATACCAGGTCCTTCGTGGCCAATCCGGAACAATGAGTATTGTTCTCACTCCTCTTTTTCTTATTATCCTCAACACCTTGGGTATGAGAGGAAGAGGAGGAAACACATAGACCGACTGGAACACCCACGGTGTCACTAGGGCGTCCACAGCTACCGCCTGAGGGTCTCTTGACTTGGCGCAATACCTTAGTAGCTTTTTGTTGAGACGGGACGCCATCATGTCTATTTGGGGCAGTCCCCACCGACTTGCAATCTGCGCAAAGACTTATTGATGAAGTCCCCACTCTCCCGGATGCAGGTCATGTCTGCTGAGGAAGTCTGCTTCCCAGTTGTCCACTCCCGGAATGAACACTGCTGACAGAGCGCTTACATGATTCTCTGCCCAGCGAAGAATTCTGGTGGCTTCCGCCATTGCCACTCTGCTCCTTGTGCCGCCTTGGCGGTTTACATAAGCTACTGCGGTGACGTTGTCTGACTGGATCAGAACTGGTTGATCGCAAAGTAAGATCTCCACTTGACGTAGGGCGTTGTATATGGCCCTTAGTTCCAGGATGTTGATGTGAAGACAAGACTCTTGACTTGACCAAAAGCCTTGGAAATTTCTTCCCTGTGTGACTGCTCCCCAACCTCGGAGGCTCGCGTCCGTAGTCACCAGGATCCAGTCCTGAATGCCAAACCGGCGGCCCTCTAGAAGGTGAGCACTTTCCAGCCACCACAGTAGAGATATTCTAGCCCTGGGGGACAGGGTGATCCGCTGATGCATTTGCAGATGTGACCCGGACCATTTGTCCAATAGGTCCCATTGGAAGGTCATTGCATGAAATCTGCCGTAGGGAATGGCTTCGTATGTCGCCACCATTTTTCCCAGGACTTGAGTGCAATGACGTATTGACACTTTTTTTTGGCTTCAACAGGTTCATGACTAGAGTCATGAGTTCCTGCGCTTTTTCTGTCGGAAGAAAAACCCTCTTCTGGTCTGTGTCCAGAATCATGCCCAAGAAGGGCAGACGAGTTGTAGGATTCAGCTGCGACTTTGGAATATTGATAATCCAGCCGTGTCGCTGTAACACATTCAGTGAAAGTGATACGCTGTTCAGCAACTTCTCCCGTGATCTCGCTTTTATGAGATCGTCCAAGTATGGGATAATTGTGACACCCTGTTTGCGCAGGAGCACCATCATTTCCGCCATTACCTTGGTGAAAATTCTCGGGGCCGTGAAAAGCCCAAACGGCAACATCTGAAATTGGTAATGACAATCCTGTACCGCAAATCTCAGGTACGCCTGATGAGGAGGATATATGGGAACATGCAGGTATGCATCCTTCATGTCCAGAGATACCATAAAATCTCCCCCTTCCAGGCTGGCGATGACCGCGCTGAGCGATTCCATCTTGAACTTGAACCGTTTTAAGTAAAGGTTCAGGGATTTTAAATTCAAAATGGGTCTGACCGAACCGTCCGGTTTCAGGACCACAAACAGAGTTGAGTAGTACCCCTTCCCTCTTTGAAGTAGGGGAACCTCTACCACCACTTGTTGAAGATACAATTTGCGAATCGTATGTAACACTATCTCCCTTTCCAGGGGGGAAGTCGGTAGGGCCGATTTGAAAAACCGGCGAGGAGGCACCTCTTCGAATTCCAGCTTGTAACCCTGGGAAACAATTTCTATTGCCCAGGGATCCACCTGTGAGTGAACCCAGATGTGGCTGAACAGTTGAAGACGTGCCCCCACTGGAACGGACTCCCTCAGGGGAGCCCCAGCGTCATGCGGTGGATTTTGCAGAGGCCGGGGAGGACTTCTGTTCCTGGGAACTAGCTGTGTTGTGCAGCTTTTTCCCTCTGCCCTTACCTCTGGCAAGAAAGGACGATCCACGTATTCTCTTGCTTTTATTGGAACGAAAGGACTGCATTTGATAATGAGGCGCTTTCTTAGATTGTGAGAGAATATATGGCAAAAAAATTTGATCCTGGAACCCAGTAAACTAATGTCTCTTTGAGCATCCCTCATATATAAGACAGCATCTTTTATATGCCCTAGGGTCATTAAAATGGTATCCTTATCAAGGGTCTCAATATCCGCTGATAAAGGAATCTGTCCATGCTGCTACAGCACTACAAACCCAGGCCGACGCAATAGCCGGTCTGAGTAACGTACCAGAAGGTGTGTAAATGGACTTCAAGGTAACCTCCTGCTTGCGGTCAGCAGGATCCTTGAGAGTAGCCGTATCTTGGAATGGAAGCGCTATCTTTTTTGATAAGCGCGTCAAAGCTTTGTCTACCCTAGGGGAGGATTCCCACCGGATTCTGTCCTGCGACGGGAAAGGATACGCTATTAGAATCCTTTTGGGAATCTGCAGTTTTTTGTCTGGAGTTTCCCACGCTTTTTCGCATAATTCGTTCAGCTCATGTGAGGAGGGAAAGGTGACCTCAGGTTTCTTTCCCTTATACATGTGTACCCTCGTGTCAGGGACAGGGGGTTCCTCAGTGATATGCAAAACATCTTTTATTGCGATAATCATATAGAATACATTTAGCCACCCTTGGCTGTAATTTTGCATCATCGTAGTCGACACTGGAGTCTGAATCCGTGTCGGTATTTGTGTCAACTATTTGGGATAGTGGGCGCTTCTGAGACCGCGAAGGTCCAGGCGACATTGGGACAGGCATGGGTTGACTCCCTGACTGTACCCCAGCCTCAGCTTTGTCTAATCTTTTGCGCAATAAATTAACATTAGCACTTAAAACATTCCACATATCCATCCAGTCAGGTGTCGGCACTGCCGACGGAGACCTAACATTCATACACTCCCCCTCCTCCTTAGGTGAGCCTTCAATCTCAGACATGTTGACACACGCGTACCGACACACCACACACACACAGGGAAGCTCTTTTCTGAAGACAGGTTCCCCACCAGGCCCTTTGGAGAGACAGAGAGAGAGTATGCCAGCACACCCCCCAGCGCTATATGACCCAGGAAAAAACACAGTATGTTTACCCAGTAGCGCTTTTGTTATGTATATGCGCCAATTATGTGCCCCCCCTCTACTTTAAAACCCTTCTTTCACCGTGTGTTAAGCAGGGGAGAGTCCGGGGAGCATCCTCTCAGCGGTGCTGTGGAGAAAAATGGCGCTGGTGAGTGCTGAGGGAGAAGCCCCGCCCCCTCGGCGGCAGGCTTCTGTCCCACTCAAATTTCTCAACAACATGGCGGGGGCTCTTTATATACATGTACAGTGCCCAGCTGTACAATATATATATATATATATATATATATATATATATATATATATATATATATATATATATATATATATATATATGTACTCACCGGTAATTCTATTTCTCGTAGTCCGTAGTGGATGCTGGGAACTCCGTAAGGACCATGGGGAATAGACGGGCTCCGCAGGAGACTGGGCACTCTAAAGAAAAAGATTAGGTACTATCTGGTGTGCACTGGCTCCTCCCTCTATGCCCCTCCTCCAGACCTCAGTTAGGGAAACTGTGCCCGGAAGAGCTGACATTACAAGGAAAGGAAATTTGAATCCAGGGTAAGACTCATACCAGCCACACCAATCACACCGTACAACTTGTGATAACCTTACCCAGTTAACAGTATGAACAACAACTGAGCCTCACTCAACGGATGGCTCATAACAATAACCCTTAGTTAAGCAATAACTATATACACGTATTGCAGAAAGTCCGCACTTGGGACGGGCGCCCAGCATCCACTACGGACTACGAGAAAATAAGAATTTACTCACCGGTAATTCTATTTCTCGTAGTCCGTAGTGGATGCTGGGTACTCCGTAAGGACCATGGGGAATAGACTGGCTCCGCAGGAGACTGGGCACTCTTAAAAGAAAGATTAGGTACTATATCTGGTGTGCACTGGCTCCTCCCTCTATGCCCCTCCTCCAGACCTCAGTTAGGGAAACTGTGCACGGAAGAGCTGACATTACTAGGAAAGGATTTGGAATCCAGGGAAAGACTCATACCAGCCACACCAATCACACCGTACAACTTGTGATAACTATACCCATTTAACAGTATGAATAACAACTGAGCCTCATTCAACAGATGGCTCAGAACACTAACCCTTAGTTAAGCAATAACTATATACAAGTATTGCAGAAAATCCGCACTTGGGACGGGCGCCCAGCATCCACTACGGACTACGAGAAATAGAATTACCGGTGAGTAAATTCTTATTTTCTCTGACGTCCTAGTGGATGCTGGGTACTCCCTAAGGACCATGGGGATTATACCAAAGCTCCCAAACGGGCGGGAGAGTGCGGATGACTCTGCAGCACCGAATGAGCAAACTCAAGGTCCTCCTCAGCCAGGGTATCAAACTTGTAGAATTTTGCAAAAGTGTTTGATCCCGACCAAGTAGCAGCTCGGCAAAGTTGTAAAGCCGAGACCCCTCGGGCAGCCGCCCAAGAAGAGCCCACCTTCCTCGTGGAATGGGCTTTTACTGATTTAGGATGCGGCAGTCCGGCCGCAGAATGTGCAAGTTGAATCGTGCTACAGATCCAGCGAGCAATAGTCTGCTTTGAAGCAGGAGCACCCAGCTTGTTGGGTGCATGCAGGATAAACAGCGAGTCAGTTTTTCTGACTCTAGCCATCCTGGAAACATAGATTTTCAGGGCCCGGACTACGTCCAGCAACTTGGAAGCCTCCAAGTCCCGAGTAGCCGCAGGCACCACAATAGGTTGGTTCAAATGAAACGCTGATACCACCTTTGGGAGAAATTGGGGACGAGTCCTCAATTCTGCCCTGTCCATATGGAAAATCAGATATGGGCTTTTACAGGACAAAGCCGCCAATTCTGACACACGCCTAGCTGAGGCCAAGGCCAACAGCATGACTACCTTCCACGTGAGATACTTCAACTCCACGGTCTGAAGTGGCTCAAACCAATGTGATTTCAGGAAATCCAACACAACGTTGAGATCCCAAGGTGCCACTGGAGGCACAAAAGGGGGCTGAATATGCAGCACTCAAACATCTGAACTTCAGGCAGTGAAGCCAGTTCTTTTTGAAAGAAAATAGACAGGGCCGAAATCTGGACTTTAATGGATCCCAATTTTAGGCCCATAGTCACTCCTGACTGTAGGAAGTGCAGAAATCGACCCAGCTGAAATTCCTCTGTTGGGCCTTCATGGCCTCACACCAAGCAACATATTTTCGCCATATGCGTTGATCATGTTGTGCTGTCACATCCTTCCTAGCTTTTATCAGCGTAGGAATGACTTCCTCCGGAATGCCCTTTTCCATTAGGATCCGGCGTTCAACCGCCATGCCGTCAAACGCAGCCGCGGTAAGTCTTGGTACAGACAGGGCCCCTGCTGTAGCAGGTCCTGTCGGAGCGGCAGAGGCCAAGGGTCCTCTGAGATAATTTCTTGTAGCTCCGGGTACCAAGTTCTTCTTGGCCAATCCGGAACGATGAGTATAGTTCTTACTCCTCTCTTTCTTATTATCCTCACAGTACCTTTGGTATGAGAGGAAGAGGAGGGAACACATAAACCGACTGGTACACCCACGGTGTCACTAGAGCGTCCACAGCTATCGCCTGAGGGTCCCTTGACCTGGCGCAATATCTTTTTAGCTTTTTGTTGAGGCGGGACGCCATCATGTCCACCTGTGGCCTTTCCCAACGATTAACAATCAGCTGGAAAACTTCTGGATGAAATCCCCACTCTCCCGGGTGGAGGTCGTGCCTGCTGAGGAAGTCTGCTTCCCAGTTGTCCACTCCCGGAATGAACACTGCTGACAGTGCTAGCACGTGATTCTCCGCCCATCGGAGAATCCTTGTGGCTTCTGCCATCGCCATCCTGCTTCTTGTGCCGCCCTGTCGGTTTACATGGGCGACAGCCGTGATGTTGTCTGACTGAATCAGCACCGGCTGGTTTTGAAGCAGGGGTTCTGCTTGACTTAGGGCATTGTAAATGGCCCTTAGTTCCAGAATATTTATGTGTAGGGAAGTCTCCTGACTCGACCATTGTCCTTGGAAGTTTCTTCCCTGAGTGACTGCCCCCCAACCTCGGAGGCTTGCATCCGTGGTCACCAGGACCCAGTCGTGAATGCCGAATCTGCGGCCCTCGAGAAGATGAGCACTCTGCAGCCACCACAGCAGAGACACCCTGGCCCTCGGGGACAGGGTGATCAGCCGATGCATCTGAAGATGCGATCCGGACCACTTGTCTAACAGATCCCACTGAAAGATCCTTGCATGGAACCTGCCGAAGGGAATCGCTTCGTAAGAAGCTACCATCTTTCCCAGGACTCGCGTGCAGTGATGCACTGACACCTGTTTTGGTTTCAGGAGGTCTCTGACCAGAGATGACAACTCCTTGGCCTTCTCCTCCGGGAGAAACACCTTCTTCTGTTCTGTGTCCAGAATCATGCCCAAGTACAGCAGACGCGTCGTAGGAATCAGCTGCGACTTTGGGATATTCAGAATCCAGCCGTGCTGTTGTAGCACTTCCCGAGATAGTGCTACTCCGACTAACAACTGCTCCTTGGACCTTGCCTTTATAAGGAGATCGTCCAAGTACGGGATAATTATAACTCCCTTCTTTCGAAGGAGTATCATCATTTCGGCCATTACCTTGGTAAATACCCTCGGTGCCGTGGACAGACCAAACGGCAACGTCTGGAATTGGTAATGGCAGTCCTGTACCACAAACCTGAGGTACTCCTGGTGAGGTGGGTAAATGGGGACATGTAGGTAAGCATCCTTGATGTCCAGTGACACCATAAAATCCCCCTCTTCCAGGCTTGCAATAACCGCCCTGAGCGATTCCATTTTGAACTTGAACTTCCTTATATAAGTGTTCAAGGATTTCAAATTTAGAATGGGTCTCACCGAACCGTCTGGTTTCGGTACCACAAACATTGTGGAATAGTAACCCCGTCCCTGTTGAAGGAAGGGAACTTTGATTATCACCTGCTGAAGGTACAGCTTGTGAATTGCCGCCAGTACTACCTCCCTTTCCTTGGGAGTAGCTGGCAAGGCTGATTTGAGGTAACGGCGAGGGGGAGACGCCTCGAACTCCAGTTTGTATCCCTGATAAACCACTTTTAGAACCCAGAGATCCACCTGTGAGCGAACCCACTGGTCGCTGAAGTTCCGGAGACGGGCCCGCACCGCACCTGGCTCCACCTGTGGAGCCCCAGCGTCATGCGGTGGACTTAGTGGAAGCAGGGGAGGATTTTTGTTCCTGGGAACTGGCTGTCTGGTGCAGCTTTTTCCCTCTACCCCTGCCTCTGGGCAGAAAGGAAGCGCCTCTGACCCGCTTGCCTTTCTGAGGCCGAAAGGACTGTACTTGATAATACGGTGCTTTCTTAGGCTGTGAGGAAACCTGAGGTAAAAAAGTCGACTTCCCAGCTGTTGCTGTGGATACGAGGTCCGAGAGACCGTCCCCAAACAATTCCTCACCTTTATAAGGCAAAACTTCCATGTGCCTTTTAGAATCAGCATCACCTGTCCACTGCCGAGTCCATAATACTCTCCTGGCAGAAATGGACATTGCATTAATTCTAGATGCCAGCCGGCAAATGTCCCTCTGTGCATCCCTCATATATAAGACTACGTCTTGAATATGCTCTATGGTTAGCAAAATAGTATCCCTGTCAAGGGAATCAATGTTATCTGACAGGGTATCAGACCATGCTGCTGCAGCACTACACATCCATGCTGAAGCAATAGCAGGTCTCAGTATAGTACCTGAGTGTGTATACACAGACTTCAGGATAGCCTCCTGCTTTCTATCTGCAGGCTCCTTTAAGGCGGCCGTATCCTGAGACGGCAGTGCCACCTTTTTTGATAAACGTGTGAGCGCCTTGTCCACCCTAGGGGATGTTTCCCAACGCAACCTGTCCGTTGGCGGGAAAGGGTACGCCATTAGTAACCTCTTAGAAATCACTAATTTCTTATCTGGGGAACACCACGCTTCTTCACACAATTCATTTAACTCATCAGATGGGGGAAAAGTCACTGGCTGCTTTTTCTCCCCAAACATAATACCCTTTTTAGTGGTAACCGGGTTAATGTCAGAAATGTGCAACACATTTTTCATTGCCGTAATCATGCATCGGATGGCCCTTGTGGATTGTACATTTGTCTCATCCTCGTCTACACTGGAGTCAGACTCCGTGTCGACATCTGTGTCTGCCATCTGAGGTAGCGGGCGTTTTTGAACCCCTGATGGCCTCTGAGACGCCTGGGCAGGCGCGGGCTGAGATGCTGGCTGTCCCAAAGCTGTTACGTCATCGAACCTTTTATGCAAGGAGTTGACACTGTCGGTTAATACCTTCCACATATCCAACCACACTGGTGTCGGCCCCGCAGGGGGTGACATCACACTTATCGGCACCTGCTCCGCCTCCACGTAAGCGTCCTCATCAAACATGTCGACACAGCCGTACCGACACACCGCACACACACACACAGGGAATGCTCTGACTGAGGACAGGACCCCACAAAGTCCTTTGGGGAGACAGAGAGAGAGTATGCCAGCACACACCAGAGCGCTATATAACAGAGGGATTTACACTAACACAAAGTGAATTTTCCCCCAATAGCTGCTTATATCACCTTTTGCGCCTAAATTTATGTGCCCCCCCTCTCTTTTTTACCCTTCTCGTAGTGTATACTGCAGGGGAGAGCCTGGGGAGCGTCCTTCCAGCGGAGCTGTGAAGAGAAAATGGCGCTGGCTGTGCTGAGGAAGATAACCCCGCCCCATCAGCGGCGGGCTTCTCCCGCTTTTTTAATAATATTTATGGCGGGGGATTAGGCACATATACAGTTTATAACTGTATTATGTGCATTTTGCCATAAAGGTATACATATTGCAGCCCAGGGCGCCCCCCCACCAGCGCCCTGCACCCACCAGTGACCGGAGCGTGTGGTGTGCTGTGGGAGCAATGGCGCACAGCTGCAGTGCTGTGCGCTACCTTAATGAAGACAGGAGTCTTCAGCCGCCGATTTTCTCCTTGTTCTTCAGTCTTCTGGCTCTGCAAGGGGGACGGCGGCGCGGCTCCGGGAACGGACGATCGAGGTCGGGCCCTGTGTTCGATCCCTCTGGAGCTAATGGTGTCCAGTAGCCTTAGAAGCACAAGCTAGCTGCAAGCAGGTAGGTTTGCTTCTCTCCCCTCAGTCCCTCGTAGCAGTGAGTCTGTTGCCAGCAGATCTCACTGAAAATAAAAAACCTAACAAATACTTTCTTTTTTAGTGAGCTCAGGAGAGCCCACTAAGTGCATCCAGCTCTGGCCGGGCACAGATTCTAACTGAGGTCTGGAGGAGGGGCATAGAGGGAGGAGCCAGTGCACACCAGATATAGTACCTAATCTTTCTTTTAAGAGTGCCCAGTCTCCTGCGGAGCCCGTCTATTCCCCATGGTCCTTACGGAGTACCCAGCATCCACTAGGACGTCAGAGAAATAGAATTACCGGTGAGTAAATTTTTATTTTCTCTGACGTCCTAGTGGATGCTGGGAACTCCGTGAGGACCATGGGGATTATACCAAAGCTCCCAAACGGGCGGGAGAGTGCGGATGACTCTGCAGCACCGAATGAGCAAACAGAAGGTCCTCCTCAGCCAGGGTATCAAACTTGTAGAACTTTGCAAATGTGTTTGAATCCGACCAAGTAGCCGCTCGGCAAAGCTGTAAAGCCGAGACCCCTCGGGCAGCCGCCCAAGAAGAGCCCAACTTCCTTGTGGAATGGGCTTTTACTGATTTTGGATGCAGCAATCCAGCCGCAGAATGAGCCAGCTGAATCGTGCTACAGATCCAGCGAGCAATAGTTTGCTTTGAAGCAGGAGCACCCAGCTTGTTGGATGCATGCAGGATAAACAGCGAGTCAGTCTTCCTAACTCCAGCCGTTCTGGAAACATATTTTCAAAGCCCTGACTACGTCCAGCAACTTGGGAGTCCTCCAAGTCCCGAGTAGCCGCAGGCACCACAATAGGTTGGTTCAAATGAAACGATGACAACACCTTTGGGAGAAATTGGGGACGAGTCCTCAATCCTGCCCTGTCCATATGGAAAATCAGATATGGGCTTTTACATGACAAAGCCGCCAATTCCGACACACGCCTAGCCGATGCTAAGGCCAACAGCACGACCACTTTCCACGTGAGATACTTTAGTTCCACGGTCTTAAGTGGCTCAAACCAGTGGGATTTCAGGAAATCCAACACAACGTTAAGATCCCAGGGTGCCACTGGTGGCACAAAAGGGGGCTGAACTCCCTTAAACGTCTGAACCTCAGGCAGTGAAGCCAGTTCTTTTTGAAAGAAAATGGATAGGGCCGAAATCTGGACCTTTATGGACCCCAATTTTAGGTCCATAGTCACCCCTGACTGTAGGAAGTGCAGGAAACGACCCAGTTGGAATTCCTCTGTAGGGGCCTTCCTGGCCTCACACCAAGCAACATATATCCGCCATATACGGTGATAATGCTTTGCTGTCACGTCTTTCCTAGCCTTTATCAGCGTAGGAATAACTTCATCCGGAATGCCTTTTTCCGCTAGGATCCGGCGTTCAACCGCCATGCCGTCAAACGCAGCCGCGGTAAGTCTTGGAACAGACAGGGCCCTTGTTGCAGCAGGTCCTGTCTGAGAGGCAGAGGCCATGGGTCCTCTGTGCACATTTCTTGCAGTTCCGGGTACCAAGTCCTTCTTGGCCAGTCCGGAACAATGAGTATTGTTCTTATTCCTCTCTTTCTTACTATTCTCAGTACCTTGGGTATGAGAGGAAGAGGAGGAAACACATATACCGACTGGTACACCCACCGTGTCACTAGGGCGTCCACAGCTATCACCTGAGGGTCCCTTGACCTGGCGCAATATCTTTTTAGCTTTTTGTTGAGGTGGGACGCCATCATGTCCACCTGTGGCAGTTCCCATCGGTTTGCAATCAGTTGGAAGACTTCTTGATGAAGTCCCCACTCTCCCGGGTGGAGGTCGTGTCTGCTGAGGAAGTCTGCTTCCCAGTTGTCCACTCCCGGAATGAACACTGCTGACAGTGCTTGCACGTGATTCTCCGCCCATCGAAGAATCTTTGTGGCTTCCGCCATTGCCATCCTGCTTCTTGTGCCGCCCTGGCAGTTTACATGGGCGACCGCCGTGATGTTGTCTGACTGAATCAGCACTGGCCGGTTTTGAAGCAGGGGCTCTGCTTGACTCAGGGCGTTGTAAATGGCCCTTAATTCCAGTATATTTATGTGTAGAGAAGTCTCCAGACTTGACCACAGCCCTTGGAAGTTTCTTCCCTGAGTGACTGCCCCCCATCCTCGGAGGCTTGCATCCGTGGTCACCAGGACCCAGTCCTGTATGCCGAACCTGCGGCCCTCGAGAAGGTGAGCACTCTGCAGCCACCACAGAAGAGACACCCTGGCCCTGGGGGCAGGGTGATCAGCCGATGCATCTGAAGATGCGATCCGGACCACTTGTCCAACAGATCCCACTGAAAGATCCTTGCATGGAACCTGCCGAAGGGAATGGCTTCGTATGAGGCCACCATTTTTCCCAGGACTCGCGTGCAGTGATGCACCGATACCTGTTTTGGTTTCAGGAGGTCCCTGACCAGAGCTGCTAATTCCTGGGCCTTCTCCCCCGGGAGAAACACCTTCTGTTCTCTGTCCAGAATCAAGCCCAGGAAAAGCAGACGCGTCGTAGGAATCAGCTGCGACTTTGGAACATTCAGAATCCAGCCGTGCTGTTGCAACACTTCCTGAGAGAGTGCTACGCTGATCAACTGCTCCCTGGACCTCGCCTTTATGAGGAGATCGTCCAAGTACGGGATAATTATAACTCCCTTCTTCCGAAGGAGTATCATCATTTCGGCCATTACCTTGGTAAATATCCTCGGTGCCGTGGACAGGCCAAACGGCAACGTCTGGAACTGGTAATGACAGTCCTGTACCACAAACCTGAGGTACTCCTGGTGAGGTGGGTAAATGGGGACATGCAAGTAAGTATCCTTGATGTCCAGCGACACCATAAAATCCCCCTCTTCCAGGCTTGCAATAACCGCTCTGAGCGATTCCATTTTGAACTTGAATTTCTTTATATAAGTGTTCAAGGATTTTAAATTCAAAATGGGTCTCACCGAACCGTCCGGTTTCGGTACCACAAACATTGTGGAATAGTAACCCCTTCCCTGTTGAAGGAGGGGGACCCTGATAATCACTTGCTGGAGGTACAGCTTGTGAATTGCCGCCAGTACTACCTACCTTTCCATGGGGGAAGCTGGCAAGGCTGATTTGAGGTAACGGCGGGGGGGGGGAGTCGCTTCGAATTCCAGCTTGTATCCCTGAGATACAATTTGTATAGCCCAGAGATCCACCTGTGAGCGAACCCACTGGTTGCTGAAGTTTCGGAGACGCGCCCCCACCGCACCTGGCTCCGCCTGTGGAGCCCCAACGTCATGCAGTGGACTTAGTAGAAGCAGGGGAGGACTTTTGTTCCTGGGAACTGGCTGCATGGTGCAGCTTCTTACCTCTACCCCTGTCTCTGGCAAGAAAGGATGCGCCCTTGACCCTCTTGCCTTTCTGGGAACGAAAGGACTGCATTTGATAATATGGTGCTTTCTTAGGCTGTGAGGAAACCTGAGGCAAGAAAGTCGACTTTCCAGCTGTCGCTGTAGACACGAGGTCCGACAGACCATCCCCAAACAATTCCTCACCCTTATAAGGCAAAACCTCCATGTGTCTTTTAGAATCAGCATCTCCTGTCCATTGCCGAGTCCATAAGACCCTCCTGGCAGAAATGGACATAGCATTAATTCTAGAGCCCAGCAGGCAAATGTCCCTCTGAGCATCCCGCATATATAAGACGACGTCTTTGATATGGCCCAGGGTTAGCAAAACAGTATCCCTGTCGAGGGAATCTATGTCGTCTAACAGAGTATCTGTCCACGCTGCTACAGCACTACACATCCAGGCTGAAGCAATAGCAGGTCTCAGTACCAGAGTGTGTATACACTGCCTTCGGGATAGCTTCCTGCTTTCTATCCGCAGGCTCCTTTAAGGCGGCCGTATCCTGAGACGGCAGGGCCACCTTTTTAGATAAGCGTGTCAGCACCTTGTTCACCCTAGGGGATGTTTCCCAACGTAACCTGTCCGTTGGCGGGAAAGGGTACGCCATCAGTAACCTCTTAGAAATCACTAATTTCTTATCAGGGGAAATCCACGCTTCTTCACACAATTCATTTAATTCATCAGATGGGGGAAAAGTCACTGGCTGCTTTTTCTCCCCAAACATATAAACCCTCTTGGTATTAACAGGGTTAATCTCAGAAATGTGTAATACATCTTTCATTGCAATAATCATGTATCGGATGGCCTTGGTCATTTTAGACTGTAAATGTGCCTCATCATCATCGACACTGGAGTCGGACTCCGTGTCGACATCTGTGTCAACCATCTGAGATAGAGGGCGTTTATGAGCCCCTGACGGTTTCTGAGTCGCCTGGGCAGGCGCGGGCTGAGACCCCGGCTGTCCCAAGGCTGCAGCGTCATCAAACCTTTTATGTAAGGAGTTTACATCGTCATTTAAGACCTTCCACATATCCATCCAATCCGGTATCGGCCCCGACGGGGGCGACACCACACTTATCTGCCCTTGCTCCGCCTCCACGTAACCTTCCTCATTAAACATGTCGACTCAGCCGTACCGACACACCGCACACACACAGGGAATGCTCAGACTGAGGACAGGACCCCACAAAGTCCTTTGGGGAGACAGAGAGAGAGTATGCCAGCACACACCACAGCGCTATATAACACAGGGATTTTCACTGATAATAAGTGATTTACCCAATAGCTGCTTTATAGGTCTTATTTGCGCCTAAATTTATGTGCCCCCCCTCTCTTTTTAACCCGTCTTGTACCTGGATACTGCAGGGGAGAGCCTGGGGAGCTGCTTCCAGCGGAGCTGTGAAGAGAAAATGGCGCTGGTGTGCTGAGGAAGAAGGCCCCGCCCCCTCAGTGGCGGGCTTCTGTCCCGCTTTCTGTGTAAAAAAATGGCGGGGGTTTTTACATATATACAGTGCCAGACTGTATATATGTATTTTTATGCCAAAAGGTACTTCAATTGTAGCCCAGGGCGCCCCCCCCCCCAGCGCCCTGCACCCTACAGTGACCGGAGTGTGTAAGTGTGCTGGGAGCAATGGCGCACAGCTGCGGTGCTGTGCACTACCTTAATGAAGACAGGAGTCTTCAGCCGCCGATTCCGTCGTCTTCAAGCTTCTGTTCTTCTGGCTCTGCATGGGGGACGGCGGCGCGGCTCCGGGAACGGACGATCGAGGACAGGTGCCTGTGTTCGAACCCTCTGGAGCTAATGGTGTCCAGTAGACTAAGAAGCACAAGCTAGCTGCAAGCAGGTAGGTTTGCTTCTCTCCCCTTAGTCCCACGTAGCAGTGAGTCTGTTGCCAGCAGAAGCTCACTGAAAATAAAAAACCTAATAAATACTTTTACTAGTAAGCTCAGGAGAGCCCACTAGGAGCACCCAGCTCTGGCCGGGCACAGATTCTAACTGAGGTCTGGAGGAGGGGCATAGAGGGAGGAGCCAGTGCACACCAGATAGTACCTAATCTTTTTCTTTAGAGTGCCCAGTCTCCTGCGGAGCCCGTCTATTCCCCATGGTCCTTACGGAGTTCCCAGCATCCACTAGGACATCAGAGAAATATTATATATATATATATATATACACATATATATATATATATATATATATATATATATATATATATATACATATATATATATACATATACATACATACACACACACACATATATATATACATATACACACACACATATGCCACAGAAGAGGTTTATATTGCTGCCCAGGGCCGAGGTGTGTGAGGTGAATGGGAGCAATGGCGCTCAGCTGCAGTGCTGTGCGTTACCTCTATGAAGATCAAGGTGTCTTCTGCCGCCTCTGATGTCTTTTCCTCAATACTCACCCGGCTTCTATCTTCCGGCTCTGCGAGGAGGACGGCGGCGCGGCTCTGGGACGGACGGCTAGGGTGAGACCTGCGTACCGATCCCTCTGGAGCTAATGGTGTCCAGTAGCCTAAGAAACAGAGCCCTGAAACTCAGAGAAGTGGGTCTGTTTCTCTCCCCTCAGTCCCTCGATGCAGGGAGTCTGTTGCCAGCAGGCTCCCTGAACATAAAAAACCTAACTAAAATGCTTTCTTTACAGGAAACTCAGGCGAGCTCCTGAAATGCACCCAGTCTCCACTGGGCACAGTATCAAACTGAAGTCTGGAGGAGGGGCATAGAGGGAGGAGCCAATGCACACCCAAATCCTAAAGTCTTTCTTAAAGTGCCCATGTCTCCTGCGGAGCCCGTCTATCCCCATGGTCCTTACGGAGTCCCCAGCATCCTCTAGGACGTTAGAGGGGAAAAAAAAAAAAAACACACACACACACGGATCCTTTTCCACAGTGCCAACGCCAGCCCCGACCTGCCGAAGTGAAAGGGGAGCATTATCGTGAGGTGAAGTGCCACCTGATTGTTAGTCCATCAGGTAGGCATTGCCTTTCAATGCACACAGCAGTAAAGCCGATATTTACATATGCCCATTCTTTAAACTGCCGCTAACAGCTAGTTCATACATTGTGGAGAAGCAATAACTGTTGCCCTCAGCGGGTGCTATGTGCAAAAAACACATAGCGACGCTTCATACATCTGCACCAATGCTTGCAGAGGATCACTACAGCCTAGTATGAACGCATCAACTGAAATGACAAATGGAACACTCACTAGCAACTGAGAGGACATGAATGGAACACAAACCTACCACACTCTGTGCAGTAAGGTTTTCTGTTTTTCCCCTGTGGAAAGGACTTGTAAATTGCCAATGAAAATCATTCCTGCTAATTTGGTATGCTGCCACGTGCTCCTTTTCTAAAAGTGTTAACACTTCCTACATCCTTATCTTCAACACTTCTAAATAAATGTGTTATATGAGTTGATAGCCTAAGCACCACATGTACATGTAGTGCAAGCATTACATAGACATGCTATATATCACTTGTCAAAACATGCAGAAGCTAGTAGGATCTGAGGAAAACCGATTCATGAATTATGGTTAATTAGATGTCAGAATATGCATCATTAAGAAAGATGCACAAAGACCAGCGATCTCAAGCACTATAAGCTGAAGGTCTTCATGACCTGACTTACCATCTTTTTCTTATTCTACTTGAGGATTTCAATAAAAAGAAAGAAGAAAGCAGAGGTGACTAAAGCTTCAGAAACCAGGCTTATTTAATAAATGATCTGCAAATCAGGCTTGCTATAAACAAACACCTATTCTACATAAGTAAAAAAAAAAAAAAAAAGTCTAATATTGATAAACCCTAAAACGAAAAATGTATGTATTCATAATTAGTGAGCTAGGATTTAATTTTATAGGAAAAAGGCTTGGGTATAGATTTACAAATGGGGGAAGTTTTTCTAATGCGTTATATTGAGAATATAAAATGTATTTTATTTGAGTGACTTGAACATTATACTTTACATATTGTTAGTCAATAATCTCGACTATTGCTCCTCTTTAGTACCCTGCGACACATCATTACATTGGGGCTTGTTTCTGCAAATTATGACTAATACTAGCATAAATAAAAATTTAAAATAAAAAAAAGCATCCAATACTCTTAACACCTATCCAGTGACTCATTACTGCTCCCCTGTGATTTCATAGTATACCCTCACAATGGGCAATCCCTTTCTATATTGCAAGTAAAACCATTTACCTGCATAGGCCATTGTAGGTGTCCCCTTGTCACCTGTACAGCCATGAGAGAAAGCAGCAGGCCAGACTAATAGCTGCCTTGTCCTAGAATGTATTTGTAGACATTAATTAGGTCACCTCTACATTGCCTTTTCTTAACGTCTTCTTATAATTATATCCTCTTTCTAGGTGCCCTCTCAGGTTCTTCTATGCTCTCCCATAAAAAGTGCCCAGAACTGTATCCCATATGTAATATTTGGTCTAAATTTATACAAATTGCACAGCTGCATTTGCTTCTTCTGCATGAAGACCGGATCTTTTACAAACTTACTAATATGTTCTTGGCTCTTGAAACAACTGTGACACTGAGCTCACCATCTACTAGCACACCTAACCCATGCACATCTCGGATCTCCCCACGTGTATCCCATGTACTGTATAGCTAAGCACATTTATTATCACGGCCTAAATGCATAGCCCTATACCTTCCTGTACCATTAACTTCTACCAACTGTGTAGTCCTTCTTTAGGACTTCACATCCTTTTCCGTTTTTAACCACTTCACCGATTGAATGAAAAAAAAACAAATAAAAAACAAAAACACTTAACCGACGATTTATTTTGCCATAAACCGCTCCAAAATGGTCATCAGGTTTTTTTTATGAGTGAATTAGGTGAAGAACATGAATTTAACCCTATCCCAATGATTTTAGTTAAAAAAAAATTAGATTTTAAATTTACCGGTAAATCTTTTTCTCCTAGTCCGTAGAGGATGCTGGGGACTCCGTAAGGACCATGGGGTATAGACCGGCTCTGCAGGAGACATGGGTACTATAAAGAACTTTTAGTATGGGTGTGCACTGGCTCCTCCCTCTATGCCCCTCCTCCAGACCTCAGATAGAGAAACTGTGCCCAGAGGAGATGGACAACATGAGGAAAAGATTTTGTTAATCCAAGGGCAAGATTCATACCAGCCCACACCAATCATACCATATAACCTGGAAAATACGCAACCAGTTAACAGTATGAACAAAAAACAGTATCAGTCAAAGACCGATTCCAACTGTAACATAACCCTTATGTAAGCAACAACTATATACAAGTCATGCATCCTCTACGGACTAGGAGAAAAAGATTTACCGGTAGGTTTAAAATCTTATTTTCTCTTACGTCCTAGAGGATGCTGGGGACTCCGTAAGGACCATGGGGTTTATACCAAAGCTCCAAACCGGGCGGGAGAGTGCGGATGACTCTGCAGCACCGACTGAGCAAACGCAAGGTCCTCATCAACCAGGGTATCAAACTTGTAGAATTTTGCAAAAGTGTTTGAACCCGACCAAGTAGCCACTCGGCAAAGCTGTAATGCCAAGACGCCTCGGGCAGCCGCCCAAGAAGAGCCCACCTTCCTAGTGGAATGGGCCTTTACCGAATTTGGTAACTGCAATCCAGCCGTAGAATGAGCCTGCTGAATCGTGTTACAGATCCAGCGAGCAATAGTCTGCTTAGAAGCAGGTGCGCCAACTTTGTTGGCTGCATACAGGACAAACAGAGCCTCTGTTTTCCTAACCCGAGCCGTCCTGGCTACATAAATTTTTAAGGCCTGACTACATCCAGGGACTTGGAGTCCTCCAAGTTCCCCGTTGCCACAGGCACCACAATAGGTTGGTTCATATGAAATGAAGAAACCACCTTAGACAAAAATTGAGGACGAGTCCTCAACTCCGCTCTATCCACATGGAAAATCAAGTAGGGGCTCTTGTGGGACAAGGCCGCCAATTCGTACACCCGTCTTGCAGATGCCAAGGCCAATAACATGACCACCTTCCACGTGAGAAATTTTAGTTCAACCGTTTGAAGAGGTTCAAACCAGTGAGATTTTAGGAAACTTAACACCACGTTAAGGTCCCACGGTGCCACTGGAGGCACAAAGGGGGGCTGGATGTGCAGCACTCCCTTCACAAACGTCTGGACTTCTGGGAGAGAAGCCAATTCCTTCTGGAAGAATATAGATAGCGCCGAAATCTGTACCTTAATGGAGCCTAACTTCAGGCCCATATCCACTCCTGTCTGTAGAAAGTGGAGAAAACGGCCCAGATGGAAATCTTCCGTAGAAGCACTCTTGGCTTCACACTAAAATACATACTTCCTCCAGATATGGTGATAATGTTTTGCCGTCACCTGCTTCCTAGCCTTTATCAGAGTAGGGATGACTTCCTCCGGAATACCTTTCCAAGCTAGGATTCGGTGTTCAACCGCCATACCGTCAAACGTAACCGCGGTAAGTCTTGGAACACGCAGGGCCCCTGCTGTAACAGGTCCTCCCTGAGAGGAAGAGGCCACGGATCTTCTGTGAGCATTTCCTGAAGATCCGAGTACCAGGCCCTTCGAGGCCAATCTGGAACAATGAGTACTGTCTGCACTCTTTTTCGTCTTATGATTCTCAATATTTTTGAGATGAGAGGAAGTGGAGGGAACACATAGACCGACTGAAACACCCATGGTGTCACCAGGGCGTCCACCGCTACTGCCTGAGGGTCCCGTGACCTGGCACAATACCTCCGAAGCTTCTTGTTGAGGCGTGACGCCATCATGTCTATTTGAGGAATTCCCCAAAGACTTGTTATCTCTGCAAAAACTTCTTGATGAAGTCCCCACTCTCCTGGATGGAGATCGTGTCTGCTGAGGAAGTCTGCTTCCCAGTTGTCCACTCCCGGAATGAAGACAGCTGACAGAGGGCTTACGTGATTTTCCGCCCAGCGAAGAATCCTGGTGGCTTCCGCCATCGCCACTCTGCTCCTTGTCCCGCCTTGGCGGTTTACATGAGCCACGGCTGTGACGTTGTCTGACTGAATCAGAACCGGTAGGTTGCGAAGAAGATTCTCCGCTTGTCGTAGGCCGTTGTATATGGCCCTCAATTCCAGTATGTTGATGTGTAGACAAGCCTCCTGGCTTGACCAGAGTCCCTGAAAAATTTTCCTTGGGTGACTGCTCCCCATCCTCGGAGGCTCGCGTCCGTGGTCACCAGAACCCAGTCTTGAATGCCGAACCTGCGACCCTCTAGAAGGTGAGCACTCTGCAAGCCACCACAGGAGAGACACCCTGGCCCTGGGGGACAGGGTTATTTTCTGATGAATTTGTAGATGGGACCCGGACCACTTGTCCAGAAGGTCCCACTGAAATGTCCTCGCATGGAACCTGCCGAAGGGGATGGCCTCGTAGGCTGCCACCATTTTTCCCAGAACTCGAGTGCATTGATGAACACTCTTTTTGGTTTTAGCAGGTCTCTGACCATGTTCTGGAGGTCCTGGGCTTTTTCCAATGGGAGAAAAACAGTCTTTTGTTCCGTGTCCAGAATCATGCCTAGGAATGATAGCCGAGTCGTTGGAACCAATTGTGACTTTGGCAGATTGAGAATCCAACCGTGCTGTTGCAGCACTCCCAGGGAGAGCGACACGCTCTTCAGCAATTGATCTCTCGATCTCGCCTTTATCAGGAGATCGTCCAAGTATAGGATAATTGTGACTCCTTGCCTGCGCAGGAGCACCATCATCTCCGCCATCACCTTGGTGAAAATCCTCGGGGCCGTGGAAAGCCAAAACGGCAACGTCTGAAACTGGTAATGACAGTCCTGTACAGCGAATCTCAGGTACTCCTGATGAGGGGGGTATATGGGGACATGAAGGTATGCATCCTTTATGTCTAGTGACACCATAAAATCCCTCCCTTCCAGGCTGGATATTACAGCTCAGAGCGATTCCATCTTGAATTTGAACTTTTTCAAGTACAGGTTTAGGGATTAAAGATTTGAAATTGGTCTGACCGAGCCATCCGGTTTCGGGACCACGAACAGGGTTGAATAGTACCCTTTCCCCTGTTGGACTAGAGGAATCTTGATAATCACTTGCTGTTGACACAGCTTTTGAATCGCAGCTAACACTACTTCCCTCTCCGGGGGTGAAGCTGGCAAGGCCGACTTGAAAAATCGGCGAGGGGGCACCTCTTCGAATTCCAGCTTGTAGCCTTGGGAAACAATCTCCATCGCCCAAGGATCCACGTCTGAAAGAAACCAGATCTGGCTGAAAAGTCGAAGGCGTGCCCCCACTGCTGCGGACTCCCTTAGGGTAGCCCTTGCTTCATGCGGTGGATTTTGTTGAAGCCGGGGAAGACTTCTGCTCCTGGGAACTAGCCGAAGCAGGTGTTCTCTTTCCTCTACCCTTACCTTTGGCAAGGAAGGAGGAGCCCCGACCTCTTCTGGACTTATGCGACCGAAAGGAGTGCATCTGATACTGTAGAGTTTTCTTTTGCTGTTGGGGAACAAAAGGTAAAAAGGTAGATTTACCCGCTGTAGCTGTGGAAACCAGGTCCACGAGCCCCTCCCACAACACTTCATCCTTGTAAGGTAAAACCTCCATATGCTTCTTTGAGTCTGCATCACCCGTCCATTGGCGTGTCCATAGAGCTCGTCTCGCAGAAATAGAAATAGCATTGGCTCTGGAACCCAGCAGCCCAACGTCTCTTTGAGCGTCCCTCATATATAAGACTGCGTCTTTAATGTGGGCTAAGGTTAATAAAATGGTATCCCTGTCTAGGGTATCAAGGTCAGCTGACAAGGTATCTGTCCATGCTGCAACTGCGCTACATACCCATGCCGATGCTATTGCCGGTCTGAGCAAAGCACCTGTATGCGCATGAATAGACTTTAAAGTAGCCTCCTATCTGCGATCAGCAGGATCCTTGAGGGCTGCCGTGTCCGGAGATGGTAGCGCCACCTTCTTGGACAGGCGTGTTAAAGCCTTGTCCACCCTGGGAGAGGATTCCCAACGTACCCTGTCCTGTGCCGAGAAAGGATACACCATAAGAACCCTTTTGGGAATCTTTAGTTTTTTATCTGGAGTTTCCCAAGCTTTTTCAAATAACTCGTTAAGCTCATGAGATGGCGGAAAGATTACCTCAGGTTTCTTTTCCTTATACATGCGCACCCTCGTGTCATGGACAGAGGGGTCATCAGTGATATGCAAAACATCTTTTATTGCAATAATCATACACTGAATACTTTTTGCCACTCTTGGGTGTAATCTTGCATCATCGTAGTCGACACTGGAGTCAGAATCCGTGTCGGTACCAGTGTCTACTATTTGAGATAGGGGACGTTTTTGAGACCCAGAAGGGCCCTGTGACCCAGTCCAATCCATGGATTGACTCCCTGCTTTCTCCCTGGACTCTGCTTTGTCCAGTCTCTTATGTAATGAGGCCACACTTGCATTTAACATATGCAACATGTCCATCCAATCATGAGTCGGCGTTGCCGACGAAAACACACCACACATCTGCTTCAGACATGCCGACACGCACGTACCGACACCCCCACACACACAGGGATATATCTATAAGGGGACAATTCCCCAACAAGGCCCTTTGGAGAGACAGAGAGAGAGTATGCCAGCACACACCCAGCGCCAACTGACACTGGAATACAAACCAGACAGCGCATATGTAATAATAAATAAATATATATATATATATATATATATATATATATATATATATATATATATATATATACATATATACATACATATATATATTTTCAATGTGTATACACTCACTACGACTTAAACATGCCCCCCCCCCCCCCCTCTTTTCAGCCCTCTGTCACCGAGTTCAGCAGGGGAGAGTCCGGGGAGCCAGCTTCTCTGCAGCGTTCTGTGGTGAAAATGGTGCTGTTAGTGCTGAGGGATCAAGCTCCGCCCCCTACAGCGGCGGGCTTCGGTCCCGCTTCAATATACAAAAAATGGCGGGGGATCTCTGCATTTACTGCCTCCGCAGCCTAATGTACCCTTATATGCCAGTTCAGAGGTTTATTGCTGCCCAGGGCGCCCCCCCTGCGCCCTGCACCCATCAGTGGCTTTCCGTGTGTGTAGTGTGTGGGAGCAATGGCGCACAGCGGTAACGCTGCGCGCTTACCTCAGTGAAGATCTGAAGTCTTCTGCCGCCTTGAAGTCTTCTTTTCTTCTTATACTCACCCGGCTTCTATCTTCCGGCTCTGCGAGGAGGACGGTGGCGCAGCTCTGGGACGAACAGCGGGGTGAGACCTGCGTTCAGACTCCCTCTGGAGCTAATGGTGTCCAGTAGCCTAGGAAGCAGAGCCTATCATTTAAGTAGGTCTGCTTCTCTCTCCTCAATCCCACGATGCAGGGAGCCTGTTGCCAGCAGTGCTCCCTGAAAATAAAAAACCTAACAAAATTCTTTCAGAGAAACTCTGGAGAGCTCCCATGTAATGCACCCCATCTCCTCTGGGCACAAACTCTAACTGAGGTCTGGAGGAGGGGCATAGAGGGAGGAGCCAGTGCACACCCATACTAAAAGTTCTTTATAGTGCCCATGTCTCCTGCGGAGCTGGTCTATACCCCATGGTCCTTACGGAGTCCCCAGCATCCTCTAGGACGTAAGAGAAAAATAATAAGAATTTACTTACCGATAATTATATTTCTCGTAGTCCGTAGTGGATGCTGGGGACTCCGTAAGGACCATGGGGAATAGCGGCTCCGCAGGAGACAGGGCACAAAAGTAAAAGCTTTAGGATCAGGTGGTGTGCACTGGCTCCTCCCCCTATGACCCTCCTCCAAGCCTCAGTTAGGACACTGTGCCCGGACGAGCGTACACAATAAGGAAGGATTTTGAATCCCGGGTAAGACTCATACCAGCCACACCAATCACACTGTACAACCTGTGATCTGAACCCAGTTAACAGCATGATAACAGCGGAGCCTCTGAAAAGATGGCTCACAACAATAATAACCCGATTTTTGTAACAATAACTATGTACAAGTATTGCAGACAATCCGCACTTGGGATGGGCGCCCAGCATCCACTACGGACTACGAGAAATAGAATTATCGGTAAGTAAATTCTTATTTTCTCTAACGTCCTAAGTGGATGCTGGGGACTCCGTAAGGACCATGGGGATTATACCAAAGCTCCCAAACGGGCGGGAGAGTGCGGATGACTCTGCAGCACCGAATGAGAGAACTCCAGGTCCTCCTCAGCCAGGGTATCAAATTTGTAGAATTTTGCAAACGTGTTTGCCCCTGACCAAGTAGCAGCTCAGCAAAGTTGTAAAGCCGAGACCCCTCGGGCAGCCGCCCAAGATGAGCCCACCTTCCTTGTGGAATGGGCATTTACATATTTTGGCTGTGGCAGGCCTGCCACAGAATGTGCAAGCTGAATTGTACTACACATCCAACTAGCAATCGTCTGCTTAGAAGCAAGAGCACCCAGTTTGTTGGGTGCATACAGGATAACAGCAAGTCAGTTTTCCTGACTCCAGCCGTCCTGGAAACCTATATTTTCAGGGCCCTGACAACATCTAGCAACTTGGAGTCCTCCAAGTCCCTAGTAGCCGCAGGTACCACAATAAGCTGGTTCAGTTGAAACGGTGACACCACCTTAGGGAGAAACTGGGGACGAGTCCGCAGCTCTGCCCTGTCCGAATGGACAATCAGATATGGGCTTTTGTGAGACAAAGCCGCCAATTCTGACACTCGCCTGGCCGAGGCCAGGGCCAACAGCATGGTCACTTTCCATGTGAGATATTTCAAATCCACAGATTTGAGCGGTTTAAACCAATGTGATTTGAGGAATCCCAGAACTACGTTGAGATCCCACGGTGCCACTGGAGGCACAAAAAGGGGTTGTATATGCAGTACTCCCTTGACAAATTTCTGGACTTCAGGAACTGAAGCCAATTCTTTCTGGAAGAAAATCGACAGGGCCAAAATTTGAACCTTAATGGACCCCAATTTGAGGCCCATAGACACTCCTGTTTGTAGGAAATGCAGGAATCGACCGAGTTGAAATTCCTCCGTGGGGGCCTTCCTGGCCTCACACCATGCAACATATTTTCGCCAAATGCGGTGATAATGTTGTGCGGTCACCTCCTTCCTGGCTCTGACCAGGGTAGGGATGACCTCTTCCGGAATGCCTTTTTCCCTTAGGATCCGGCGTTCAACCGCCATGCCGTCAAACGCAGCCGCGGTAAGTCTTGGAACAGACATGATCCTTGCTGAAGCAAGTCCCTTCTTAGTATCTCTTGAAGTTCCGGGTACCAAGTCCTTCTTGGCCAATCCGGAGCCACGAGTATAGTTCTTACTCCTCTCCGTCTTATAATTCTCAGTACCTTGGGTATGAGAGGCAGAGGAGGGAACACATACACCGACTGGTACACCCACGGTGTTACCAGAGCGTCCCAGCTATTGCCTGAGGGTCTCTTGACCTGGCGCAATACCTGTCCAGTTTTTTGTTCAGACGGGACGCCATCATGTCCACCTTTGGTCTTTCCCAACGGTTCACAATCATGTGGAAGACTTCCAGATGAAGTCCCCACTCTCCCGGGTGGAGGTCGTGCCTGCTGAGGAAGTCTGCTTCCCAGTTGTCCACTCCCGGAATGAACACCGCTGACAGTGTTATCACATGATTTTTCGCCCCGCGAAGAATGCTTGCTGCCATTTCCCTCCTGCTTCTTGTGCCGCCCTGTCTGTTTACGTGGGCGACTGCCGTGATGTTGTCCGACTGGATCAGCACCGGTTGAGTTTGAAGCAGAGGTCTTCCTAGGCTCAGAGCATTGTAAATTGCCCTTAGCTCCAGTATATTTATGTAGAGAGAAGTCTCCAGACTTGACCACACTCCTTGGAAATTTCTTCCCTGTGTGACTGCTCCCCAGCCTCTCAGGCTGGCATCCGTGGTCACCAGGACCCAGTCCTGAATGCCGAATCTGCTGCCCTCTAGTAGATGAGCACTCTGCAGCCACCACAGAAGAGACACCCTTGTCCTTGGAGACAGGATTATCCGCTGATGCATCTGAAGATGCGATCCGGACCAATCGTCCAGCAGATCCCACTGAAAAATTCTTGCGTGAAATCTGCCGAATGGAATCGCTTCGTAAGAAGCCACCATTTTTCCCAGGACTCTTGTGCATTGATGCACTGACACATGGCCTGGTTTTAGGAGGTTTCTGACTAGCTCGGATAACTCCCTGGCTTTCTCCTCCGGGAGAAACACCTTTTTCTGGACTGTGTCCAGAATCATCCCTAGGAACAGCAGACGTGTCGTCGGAATCAGCTGCGATTTTGGAATATTTAGAATCCACCTGTGCTGTCGTAGAACTACTTGAGATAGTGCTACTCCGACCTCCAACTGTTCTCTGGACCTTGCCCTTATCAGGAGATCGTCCAAGTAAGGGATAATTAAGACGCCTTTTCTTTGAAGAAGAATCATCATTTCGGCCATTACCTTGGTAAAGACCCGGGGTCCCGTGGACAATCCAAACGGCAGCGTCTGAAACTGATAGTGACAGTTCTGTACCACGAACCAGAGGTACCCTTGGTGAGAAGGGCAAATTGGGACATGGAGGTAATCATCCTTGATGTCCAGGGACACCATATAGTCCCCTTCTTCCTGGTTCGCTACCACTGCTCTGAGTGACTCCATCTTGATTTGAACCTTTGTATGTAAGTGTTCAAAGATTTCAGATTTAGAATAGGTCTCACCGAGCCGTCTGGCTTCAGTACCACAATTAGTGTGGAATAATACCCCTTTCCTTGTTGTAGGAGGGGTACTTTGATTATCACCTGCTGGGAATACAGCTTGTGAATTGTTTCCAATACTGCCTCCCTGTCGGAGGGAGCCGTTGGTAAAGCAGACTTCAGGAACCTGCGAGGGGGAGACGTCTCGAATTTCCAATCTGTACCCCTGGGATACTACTTGTAGGATCCAGGGGTCCACTTGCGAGTGAGCCCACTGCGCGCTGAAACTCTTGAGACGACCCCCCTTGTACGGCCCCAGCGTCATGCTGAGGACTTGGCAGAAGCGGTGGAGGGCTTCTGTTCCTGGGAAGGGGCTGCCTGCTGCAGTCTTCTTCCCTTTCCTCTACCCCTGGGCAGATATGACTGGCCTTTTGCCCGCTTGCCCTTATGGGGACGAAAGGACTGAGGCTGAAAAGACGGTGTCTTTTTCTGCTGAGATGTGACTTGGGGTAAAAAAGGTGGATTTTCCAGCTGTTGCCGTGGCCACCAGGTCCGATGGACCGACCCCAAATAACTCCTCCCCTTTATACGGCAATACTTCTTTGTGCCGTTTGGAATCTGCATTACCTGACCACTGTCGTGTCCATAAACATCTTCTGGCAGACATGGACATCGCACTTACTCTTGATGCCAGAGTGCAAATATCCCTCTGTGCATCTCGCATATATAGAAATGCATCCTTTAAATGCTCTATAGTCAATAAAATACTGTCCCTGTCAAGAGTATCAATATTTTCAGTCAGGGAATCCGACCAAGCCACCCCAGCGCTGCACATCCAGGCTGAGGCGATCGCTGGTCGCAGTATAACACCAGTATGTGTGTATATACTTTTTAGCATATTTTCCAGCCTCCTATCAGCTGGCTCCTTGAGGGCGGCCGTATCTGGAGACGGTAACGCCACTTGTTTTGATAAGCGTGTGAGCGCCTTATCCACCCTAGGGGGTGTTTCCCAACGCGCCCTAACTTCTGTCGGGAAAGGGTATAACGCCAATAATTTTCTATCGGGGGAAACCCACGCATCATCACACACTTCATTTAATTTATCTGATTCAGGAAAAACTACAGGTAGTTTTTTCACACCCCACATAATACCCTTTTTTGTGGTACTTGTAGTATCAGAAATATGTAACACCTCCTTCATTGCCCTTAACATGTAACGTGTGGCCCTAATGGAAAATACATTTGTTTCTTCACCGTCGACACTGGAGTCAGTGTCCGTGTCTGTGTCGACCGACTGAGGTAATGAGCGTTTTACAGCCCCTGACGGTGTTTGAGACGCCTGGACAGGTACTAATTGGTTTGCCGGCCGTCTCATGTCGTCAACCGACCTTGCAGCGTGTTGACATTATCACGTAATTCCCTAAATAAGCCATCCATTCCGGTGTCGACTCCCTAGAGAGTGACATCACCATTACAGGCAATTGCTCCGCCTCCTCACCAACATCGTCCTCATACATGTCGACACACGTGTACCGACACACAGCACACACACAGGGAATGCTCTGATAGAGGACAGGACCCCACTAGCCCTTTGGGGAGACAGAGGGAGAGTTTGCCAGCACACACCAAAACGCTATAATTATACAGGGACAACCTTCTATAAGTGTTTTCCCTTATAGCATCTTAATATATAATAATATCGCCACATAAAATGCCCCCCCTCTCTGTTTTAACCCTGTTTCTGTAGTGCAGTGCAGGGGAGAGCCTGGGAGCCTTCCTAGCAGCGGAGCTGTGTAGGAAAATGGCGCTGTGTGCTGAGGAGAATAGGCCCCGCACCCTTTTCGGCGGGCTTCTTCTCCCGTTTTTCTGACAACCTGGCAGGGGTTAAATACATCCATATAGCCCCAGAGGCTATATGTGATGTATTTTTAGCCAGCATAGGTACTTTCATTGCTGCCCAGGGCGCCCCCACCAGCGCCCTGCACCCTCAGTGACCGTTGGTGTGAAGTGTGCCGAGAGCAATGGCGCACAGCTGCAGTGCTGTGCGCTACCTCATGAAGACTGAGAAGTCTTCAGCCGCCGGTTTCTGGACCTCTTCTCTCTTCGGCATCTGCAAGGGGGTCGGCGGCGCGGCTCCGGTGACCCATCCAGGCTGTACCTGTGATCGTCTCTCTGGAGCTAGTGTCCAGTAGCCTAAGAAGCCAATCCATCCTGCACGCAGGTGAGTTCACTTCTCTCCCCTAAGTCCCTCGTTGCAGTGAGCCTGTTGCCAGCAGGACTCACTGAAAATAAAAAACCTAACAAAACTTTTACTCTAAGCAGCTCTTTAGGAGAGCCACCTAGATTGCACCCTTCTCGGCCGGGCACAAAAACCTAACTGAGGCTTGGAGGAGGGTCATAGGGGGAGGAGCCAGTGCACACCACCTGATCCTAAAGCTTTTACTTTTGTGCCCTGTCTCCTGCGGAGCCGCTATTCCCCATGGTCCTTACGGAGTCCCCAGCATCCACTTAGGACGTCAGAGAAAAATAATTATTTTTGAAATATTTTCCCCCCTAAACATCGCGACCATCACGTCTTTTTTGAAGGCCGGGACAGCCTCAAGGTATACAGTGGGGGTCTGGGGGTGGCTTGGGAGGGTTAATTTACACTCCCCAGTGGCTGCCATTGTCTGCAGCTGCTGATGGGGGGGGGGGGGTAGCCCGCCGTGCTGACCGATCAGCAGCACGGCAATCAGTAAGGGAGAGTGCAGGGAGGCAGAGGGACCTTCCGGACCCTCTGGTAGCAGCAGTGGAGGGAAGTTTCTCTTCCCTGCCGCTGCTAACACTCTCTATTACCCCTTTCACACCGCACAAATAACCCGGTATCGACCCAGCATATTGCCGGGTCGACACGGGTCAGTGTGCGGTGTGAAAGCACCAAGTCCGAATTCCCGGGTCACCTGACCTGGTAATTCAACCCAGGTTATAAGCAGTGTTATTCCCAGGTTATATACCGGGTCAGTGGCTGCATAAACGGATTCCCGGGTCGCATCGACCCGGGACCCGTTTACTAGATAGGGAGAGGCGGCACGGAGATGAGCTCCTCCTCCACCTACGCCCCCTGCCGCTATGGCAACCGACCCAGCATATTGCCGGGTCTAGTAGCCATCGAAAGGGGTAGGAGAGTCTCCAATGCCCGATCCCACCCTGGAAGGACCCGCTTCCAATTCCCGGGTGGGATCCGGCATTGGAGATGTTAAAGGGGTATATCTGACCGGTCACATCCTGTGCGACCAGGTCAAATAGAGCACTTGCAGGCATGGTTGTATCTGATGCAACCATACCAGGCAAGTGGTTAATATACTTCTTATACTTATGGGATTATTCATGTTACAGATTATTTTAGCTCCTGAAATAAGTGTATGGGAGCTATTCAATTAAATTCCTGTGACCATCCCAGTGGCTGAATTCATTACGGATTTCTGCTTGCACCCTCTTGAGGTACAAGCAGAAATCTGCGTTAAGTAGGGCTTTGTGATTGGTTAGGAGTGCCGGGTGCACCATAAATGCATCACGTCCGTACAAGGTCAGGGTATTAAGGATGAATAATGTAATGGAGCATGATAAAATCCCTAAAGCTACAGAGAACCTGGTACCTCACAACTGGAGATCTGAAAGTGTATTTTACTACAGGTCTTTCATAACAAATGGTCTGCATTAACTCTTCATGCATGCAATAATGCGTTTCTAAATTGCACTATAGATCTGTATGCAGTATTTCACATAAACAACTCTAAAGGAAGGGCAGGAAGAATGTTACAGAACAGATACAGGAAAGCTTCATGTGTCTCCTATTGGAAGTAAGGCTTCTACTGAGCCAACATTCTCTGCACGTAATTACCAGTCACTGCAATATTGGGGAGTTTGTATTGTTCAGTTACCTTGATTTCAATGTTTCCCACTTTGGCTGTAGAACGGATAACAGGTCGCCCAACCAGAGCCGGGAAGATGTGCTCTGGGAAGTTGGATCCGGCATATCCGCATTTCACAAACTAAAACATAAAGAGAGACAAAGATACATGAACAGTGTTTCAAACCAGTGCGCACAAGGTACAGAAGTGGCATACGGGTCGATTCAATTCACCGACAGTTGAATAGCGAATACAGCGACAAGTGACTCAATTGCCAGGAATTCTTCTCACCCCCCGGGGGATGAGAGAAGAAATCCGACAAAAGTGCTGCCGCGAGGCGGATTCAGCATTGCGGCGGGGAGTTAAGTCGGAGAATGCCCGTTCTCCCAACAATTCAACCTGTTAAGTGCGGGAGAACGGGCCTTTGCCAACTTAATTTGAGCCAAATTGAATAGCGACGGGAGCTAACTCCCGGCACAATTCAACTGTCTGTGAATTGAATCGACCGCATAGATGCAGACGGAACCAGTAATCAGATTTCTTTCTCATCATGTAAACCTATTATACTACTGTAAAAACGTAGTCTCCAAAGCTACAAAAAAAAAAAAAAACACGTTAGTGACAAGTACGTCTGTACTAGCATCAGAGATATGTACCAAATATGGGATATTTTCTTTTACGAACAAATGTTTCACTCCTGACATTTTAAACCAGACACCACACTCAATACACGTTATGAGAAGTTATACCTTTTTAAAGGTGTTCTTGTATTCGTTAAAACACATTTATTTAATGAGAAATGGCCTGCCCATTATAAAATAATCCAGACAATAAAGGGTGACATAACCTGCCAGAGCATTTAACACCAGTGTCATGCGTATGCACCCACCAGAAGCTTTACCACGAAGAGAGTTACCCACAAACTGTATCAACAGCCTCCTGCTGAAAGTCATGGGTAATACATAGTGATTTGATAGAAAATAAGAATTTACTTACCGATAATTCTATTTCTCGTAGTCCGTAGTGGATGCTGGGGACTCCGTAAGGACCATGGGGATTAGCGGCTCCGCAGGAGACTGGGCACAAAAGTAAAGCTTTAGAACTACCTGGTGTGCACTGGCTCCTCCCCCTATGACCCTCCTCCAAGCCTCAGTTAGGATACTGTGCCCGGACGAGCGTACACAATAAGGAAGGATTTTGAATCCCGGGTAAGACTCATACCAGCCACACCAATCACACCGTACAACTCGTGATCTAAACCCAGTTAACAGCATGATAACAGAGGAGCCTCTAGAAAAGATGGCTCACTACAGCAATAACCCGATTTTTTGGTAACAATAACTATGTACCAGTATTGCAGACAATCCGCACTTGGGATGGGCGCCCAGCATCCACTACGGACTACGAGAAATATAATTATCGGTAAGTAAATTCTTATTTTCTCTAACGTCCTAAGTGGATGCTGGGGACTCCGTAAGGACCATGGGGATTATACCAAAGCTCCCAAACGGGCGGGAGAGTGCGGATGACTCTGCAGCACCAAATGAGAGAACTCCAGGTCCTCCTCAGTCAGGGTATCAATTTTGTAGAATTTTACAAACGTATTTGCTCCTGACCAAGTAGCTGCTCGGCAAAGTTGTAAAGCCGAGACCCCTCGGGCAACCGCCCAAGATGAGCCCATCTTCCTTGTGGAGTGGGCATTTATAGATTTTTGGCTGTGGCAGGCCTGCCACAGAATGTGCAAGCTGAATTGTACTACAAATCCAACGAGCAATAGTCTGCTTAGAAGCAGGAGCACCCAGCTTGTTGGGTGCATACAGGATAAACAGCGAGTCAGATTTTCTGACTCCAGCCGTCCTGGAAATATATATTTTCAGGGCCCTGACAACGTCTAGCAACTTGGAGTCCTCCAAGTCCCTAGTAGCCGCAGGCACCACAAAAGGTTGGTTCAGGTGAAACGCTGAAACCACCTTAGGGAGAAACTGAGGACGAGTCCTCAATTCCGCCCAGTCCGAATGGAAAATCAGATAAGGGCTTTTGCAGGATAAAGCCGCCAATTCTGACACGCGCCTGGCCCAGGCCAGGGCCAACAGCATGACCACTTTCCATGTGAGATATTTTAACTCCACAGATTTAAGTGGTTCAAACCAATGTGACTTTTGGAACCCAAAAACTACATTGAGATCCCAAGGTGCCACTGGAGGCACAAAAGGAGGCTGTATATGCAGTACTCCTTTTACAACGTCTGAACTTCAGGGACTGAAGCTAGTTCTTTTTGGAAGAAAATTGACAGGGCCGAAATTTGAACCTTAATGGACCCCAATTTCAGGCCCATAGACACTCCTGTTTGCAGGAAATGTAGGAATCGACCCAGTTGAATTTCCTCCGTCGGGCCTTACTGGCCTCGCACCACGCAACATATTTTCGCCAAATGCGGTGATAATGTTTTGCGGTTACATCCTTCCTGGCTTTGATCAGGATAGGGATGACTTCATCCGGAATGCCTTTTTTCCTTCAGGATCCGGCGTTCAACCACCATGCCGTCAAACGCAGCCGCGGTAAGTCTTGGAACAGACAGGGTCCTTGCTGGAGCAGGTCCCTTCTTAGAGGTTGAGGCCACGGATCCTCCGTGAACATCTCTTGAAGTTCCGGTTACCAAGTCCTTCTTGGCCAATCCGGAGCCACGAATATAGTGCTTACTCCTCTCCATCTTATCAATCTCAGTACCTTGGGTATGAGAGGCAGATGAGGGAACACATACACTGACTGGTACACCCACGGTGTTACAAGAGCGTCTACAGCTATTGCCTGAGGGTCCCTTGACCTGGCGCAATACCTGTCGAGTTTTTCCCAACGGTTTATAATCATGTGGAAGACTTCTGGGTGAAGTCCCCACTCTCCCGGGTGGAGGTCGTGTCTGCTGAGGAAGTCTGCTTCCCAGTTGTCCACTCCCGGAATTGCTGACAGTGCTATCACATGATTTTCCGCCCAGCGAAGAATCCTTGCAGCTTCTGCCATTGCCCTCCTGCTTCTAGTGCCACCCTGTCTGTTTACGTGGGTGACTGCCGTGATGTTGTCCGACTGGATCAACACCGGCTGACCTTGAAGCAGAGGTCTTGCTAAGCTTAGAGCATTGTAAATGGCCCTTAGCTTCAGGATATTTATGTGAAGTGATGTCTCCAGGCTTGACCACAAGCCCTGGAAATTCCTTCCCTGTGTGACTGCTCCCCAGCCTCGCAGGCTGGCATCCGTGGTCACCAGGACCCAGTCCTGAATGCCGAATCTGCGGCCCTCTAGAAGATGAGCACTCTGCAACCAACACAGGAGGGACACCCTTGTTCTTGGTGACAGGGTTATCCGCTGATGCATCTGAAGATGCGACTTGGACCATTTGTCCAGCAGGTCCCACTGGAAAGTACTTGCGTGGAATCTGCCGAATGGGATTGCTTCATAGGAAGCCACCATTTTACCCAGAACCCTTGTGCATTGATGCACTGAGACTTGGCTCGGTTTTAGGAGGTTCCTGACTAGCTCGGATAACTCCCTGACTTTCTCCTCCGGGAGAAACACCTTTTTCTGGACTGTGTCCAGGATCATCCCTAGGAACAGAAGACGAGTCGTCGGAACCAGCTGCGATTTTGGAATATTGAGAATCCAATCGTGCTGCCGCAACACTACCTGAGATAGTGCTACACCGACCTCCAACTGTTCCCTGGATCTTACCCTTATCAGGGAATCGTCCAAGTAAGGGATAACTAAAATTCCCTTCCTTCGAAGGAATATCATCATTTCGGCCATTACCTTGGTAAAGACCCGGGGTGCCGTGGACCATCCATACGGCAGCGTCTTAACTGATAGTGACAGTTCTGTACCATAAACCTGAGGTACCCTTGGTGAGAAGGGTAAATTTGGACATGAAGGTAAGCATCCTTGATGTCCCGAGACATCATGTAGTCCTTCTTCCAGGTTCGCAATCACTGCTCTGAGTGACTCAATCTTGAATTTGAACCTCTGTATGTAAGTGTTCAAAGATTTTAGATTTAGAATCGGTCTCACCGAGCCGTCCGGCTTCGGTACCACAACAGTGTGGAATAATACCCCGTTCCCTGTTGCAGGAGGGGTACCTTGATTATCACCTGCTGGGAATACAGCTTGTGAATGGCTTCCAAAACTGTCTCCCTGTCAGAAGGAGACATCGGTAAAGCCGACTTTAGGAAACGGCAAGGGGGAAACGTCTCGAATTCCAATTTGTACCCCTGAGATACCACCTGAAGGATCCAGGGGTCTACTTGCGAGTGAGCCCACTGCGCGCTGAAAATCATTGAGACGGGCCCCCCACCGTGCCTGATTCTGCTTGTAAAGCCCCAGCGTCATACTGAGGGCTTGGCAGAGGCGGGAGAGGGTTTCTGTTCCTGGGAACTGGCTGATTTCTGCAGCCTTTTTTCCTCTCCCTCTGTCACGGGCAGAAATGAGGAACCTTTTGCCCGCTTGTCCACGAAAAGACTGCGCCTGATAATACGGCGTCTTCTCATGTTGAGAGGCGACCTGGGGTACAAACGTGGATTTCCCAGCTGTTGCCGTGGCCACCAGGTCTGAAAGACCGACCCCAAATAACTCCTCCTCTTAATAAGGCAATACTTCCAAGTGCCGTTTGAAATCCGCATCACCTGACCACTGTCGTGTCCATAACCCTCTACTGGTAGAAATGGACAACGCACTTAGACTTGATGCCAGTCGGCAAATATTCCGCTGTGTATCACGCATATATAGAAATGCATCTTTTAAATGCTCTATAGGCAAAAATATACTGTCCCTATCTAGGGTAACAATATTTTCAGTCAGGGAATCCGACCACGCCAACCCAGCACTGCACATCCAGGCTGAGGCGATTGCTGGTCGCAGTATAACACCAGTATGTGTGTAAATACATTTTAGGATACCCTCCTGCTTTCTATCAGCAGGATCCTTAAGGGCGGCCATCTCAGGAGAGGGTAGAGCCCTTACAAGCGTGTGAGCGCTTTATCCACCCTAGGGGGTGTTTCCCAACGCACCCTAACCTCTGGCGGGAAAGGATATAATGCCAATAACATTTTAGAAATTATCAGTTGTTATCGGGGGAAACCCACGCATCATCACACACCTCATTTAATTTCTCAGATTCAGGAAAACTACAGGTAGTTTTTCCTCACCGAACATAATACCCCTTTTTGGTGGTACTCGTATTATCAGAAATGTGTAAAACATTTTTCATTGCCTCCATCATGTAACGTGTGGCCCTACTGGAAGTCACATTTGTCTCTTCACCGTCGACACTGGAGTCAGTATCCGTGTCGGCGTCTATATCTGCCATCTGAGGTAACGGGCGCTTTAGAGCCCCTGATGGCCTATGAGACGTCTGGACAGGCACAAGCTGAGTAGCCGGCTGTCTCATGTCAACCACTGTCTTTTATACAGAGCTGACACTGTCACGTAATTCCTTCCAACAGTTCATCCACTCAGGTGTCGACCCCCTAGGGGGTGACATCACTATTACAGGCAATCTGCTCCGTCTCCACATAATTTTTCTCCTCATACATGTCGACACAAACGTACCGACATACAGCACACACACAGGGAATGCTCTGATAGAGGACAGGACCCCACTAGCCCTTTGGGGAGACAGAGGGAGAGTTTGCCAGCACACACCAGAGCGCTATATATATATACACAGGGATAACCTTATAGAAGTGTTTTTCCCCTTATAGCTGCTGTATCTTTTATACTGCGCGTAATTAGTGCCCCCCCTCTCTTTTTAAACCCTTTCTGTAGTGTAGTGACTGCAGGGGAGAGCCAGGGAGCTTCCCTCCAACGGAGCTGTGAGGGAAAATGGCGCCAGTGTGCTGAGGAGATAAGGCCGCCGATAAGGGGGCGGAGCCTATCTCCTGTTTTTCTATGTATTCTGGCAGGGGTTAAATGCATCCATATAGCCCAGGAGCTATATGTGATGCATTTTTTGCCATCCAAGGTGTTTTTATTGCGTCTCAGGGCGCCCCCCCCCCAAGCGCCCTGCACCCTCAGTGACCGGAGTGTGAAGTTTGCTGAGAGCAATGGCGCACAGCTGCAGTGCTGTGCGCTACCTTGTTGAAGACAGGACGTCTTCTGCCGCCGATTTTCCGGACCTCTTCTGTCTTCTGGCTCTGTAAGGGGGCCGGCGGCGCGGCTCTGGGAACCATCCATGGCTGGGCCTGTGATCGTCCCTCTGGAGCTAATGTCCAGTAGCCTAAGAAGCACAATCCACTCTGCACGCAGGTGAGTTCGCTTCTTCTCCCCTTAGTCCCTCGATGCAGTGAGCCTGTTGCCAGCAGGTCTCACTGAAAATAAAAAACCTAAAACTAAACTTTTCACTAAGCAGCTCAGGAGAGCCACCTAGTGTGCACCCTTCTCGTTCGGGCACATAAATCTAACTGAGGCTTGGAGGAGGGTCATAGGGGGAGGAGCCAGTGCACACCAGGTAGTTCTAAAGCTTTACTTTTGTGCCCAGTCTCCTGCGGAGCCGCTAATCCCCATGGTCCTTACGGAGTCCCCAGCATCCACTTAGGACGTTAGAGAAATAAGGGTAGCTGTAAACCACTACATACACTGAAGCTGCCAGTTTGAGAGCAGCAGATTACTGCAATGAGTGTCTCATGGCAAAGAGGCAATTGCACTGCAAGGAAAGAGACAGGGGCTGGAAGGAAGCTATTCAACCCAGGTCCATGTATTCCTCAACATTTAAAAGAAAAAGCTCTTGTAATACAGGTTGAGTATCCCTTATCCAAAATGCTTGGGACCAGGGGTATTTTGGATATCGGATTTTTCCGTATTTTGGAATAATTAGATACCATAAAGATATCATGGTGATGGGACCCAAGTCTAAGCACAGAATGCATTTATGTTTCATATACACCTTATACACACAGCCTGAAGGTAATTTTAGCTAATATTTTTTATAACTTTGTGCATTAAACAAAGTGTGTGTACATTCACACAATTCATTTATGTTTCATATACACCTTATACACACAGCCTGAAGGTCATTTAATACAATATTATTAATAACTTTGTGTATTAAACAAAGTTTGTGTATATTGAGCCATCAAAAAACAAAGGTTTTACTATCTCACTCTAACTCAAAAAAGTCTGTATTTCGGAATATTCCGTATTTCGGAATATTTGGATATGGGATACTCAACCTGTACTATAAACCCAAATAGAAGTCACCTAATTTGCTCACATCTGATAAGCAGGAGCACAGGCCACAGATAATAGAAAATAAGATTTTACTCACCGGTAAATCTATTTCTCGTAGTCCGTAGTAGATGCTGGGAACTCCGTAAGGACCATGGGGAATAGACGGGCTCCGCAGGAGACTGGGCACTCTAAAAGAAAGATTAGGTACTATCTGGTGTGCACTGGCTCCTCCCTCTATGCCCCTCCTCCAGACCTCAGTTAGGATACTGTGCCCGGAAGAGCTGACACAATAAGGAAGGATTTTGAATCCCGGGTAAGACTCATACCAGCTACACCAATCACACCGTATAACTCGTGATACTATACCCAGTTAACAGTATGAAATATAACTGAGCCTCTCAACAGATGGCTCAACAATAACCCTTTAGTTAGGCAATAACTATATACAAGTATTGCAGACAATCCGCACTTGGGATGGGCGCCCAGCATCCACTACCGGTGAGTAAAATCTTATTTTCTCTGACGTCCTAGTGGATGCTGGGAACTCCGTAAGGACCATGGGGATTATACCAAAGCTCCCAAACGGGCGGGAGAGTGCGGATGACTCTGCAGCACCGATTGAGCAAACAGGAGGTCCTCCTCAGCCAGGGTATCAAATTTATAGAACTTTGCAAAGGTGTTTGAACCCGACCAAGTAGCAGCTCGGCAAAGTTGTAAAGCCGAGACCCCTCGGGCAGCCGCCCAAGATGAGCCCACTTTCCTTGTGGAATGGGCTGTTACTGATTTAGGATGCGGCAATCCATCCGCAGAATGCTCCAGCTGAATTGTGCTACAAATTCAGCGAGCAATAGTCTGCTTAGAAGCAGGAGCACCTATTTTGTTGGGTGCCTACAGGATAAAAGCGAGTCAGTTTTCCTGACTCCAGCCGTCCTGGAAATATAAATTTTTAAGGCCCTGACTACGTCCAGTAACTTGGAATCTTCCAAGTCCCTAGTAGCCGCAGGCACTACAATAGGTTGGTTCAAGTGAAAAGCTGATACCACCTTAGGGAGAAACTGGGGACGAGTCCTCAATTCTGCCCTATCCATATGGAAAATCAGATAAGGGCTTTTACACGACAAAGCCGCCAATTCTGACACACGCCTGGCCGAAGCCAAGGCCAATAACATGACCACTTTCAAATCCACAGTTTTAAGTGGCTCAAACCAATGCGATTTTAAGAAACTCAACACCACGTTGAGATCCCAAGGTGCCACAGAAGGCACAAAAAAGCGGCTTAATATGTAGCACTCCCTTTACAAATGTCTGAACTCCAGGCAGTGAAGACAGTTCTTTCTGGAAGAAAATCGACAGAGCCGAAATCTGGACCTTAATGGAACCCAATTTTAGGCCCATAGTCACTCTTGACTGTAGGAAGTGCAGAAAACGACCCAGCTGAAATTCCTCTGTTGGGGCCTTCCTGGCCTCACACCACGCAACATATTTTCGCCAAATACGGTGATAATTGTTTGCGGTTACTTCTTTCCTGGCTTTTATCAGCGTAGGAATGACTTCCTCCGGAATGCCCTTTTGCTTTAGGATCCGGAATTCAACCGCCATGCCGTCCAACGCAGCCGCGGTAAGTCTTGGAACAGACAGGGCCCCTGCTGTAGCAGATCCTGTCTGAGCGGTAGAGGCCATGGGTCCTCTGATATCATTTCTTGAAGTTCTGGGTACCAAGCTCTTCTTGGCCCATCCGGAACCACGAGTATCGTTCTTACTCCTCGTTTTCTTATT
Organism: Pseudophryne corroboree; assembly: GCF_028390025.1. Lineage (NCBI taxonomy): Eukaryota > Metazoa > Chordata > Amphibia > Anura > Myobatrachidae > Pseudophryne > Pseudophryne corroboree. The sequence goes on from NC_086447.1 coordinate 810,022,912, forward strand.
ATTCTCAGTACCTTTGGTATGAGAGGCAGAGGAGGGAATACATAAACCGACTGGTACACCCACGGTGTCATTAGAGCGTCCACAGCTATTGCCTGAGGGTCCCTTGACCTGGCGCAATATCTAGTTTTTTGTTTAGGCGGGATGCCATCATGTCCACCTGTGGCCTTTCCCAACGGTTTACCAACAGTTGGAAGACTTCTGGATGAAGTCCCCACTCTCCCGGGTGTCGGTCGTGTCTGCTGAGGAAGTCTGCTTCCCAGTTGTCCACTCCCGGAATGAACACTGCTGACAGTGCTAAGACGTGATTTTCCGCCCATCGGAGAATCCTTGTGGCTTCTGCCATCGCCATCCTGCTTCTTGTGCCGCCCTGTCGGTTTACATGGGCGACTGCCGTGATGTTGTCTGACTGGATCAGTACCGGCTGGTTTTGAAGCAGAGGCCTTGCCAGACTTAGGGCATTGTAAATGGCCCTCAGTTCCAGAATATTTATGTGTAGGGACAACTCCTGACTTGACCAAAGTCCTTGGAAATTTCTTCCCTGTGTGACTGCCCCCCAGCCTCGAAGGCTGGCATCCGTGGTTACCAGGACCCAGTCCTGTATGCCGAATCTAAGGCCCTCTTGAAGATGAGCACTCTGCAGCCACCACAGTAGAGATAACCCTGTCTCCAAGGACCAGGGTATCAGCCGATGCATCTGAAGATGCGATTCCGACCACTTGTCCAAGAGGTCCCACTGAAAGGTTCTTGCATGGAACCTGCCGAATGGAATTTTGCTTCGTAAGAAGCTACCATTTTTCCCAGGACTCGTGTGCAGTGATGCACAGATACCTGTTTTGGTTTCAGGAGGTCTGACTAGAGATGACAGCTCCTTGGCTTTCTCCTGCGGGAGAAACACTTTTTTTCTGTTCTGTGTCCAGAACCATCCCCAGGAACAGCAGGCGTGTGGTAGGAACCAGCTGTGACTTCGGAATGTATAGAATCCATCCGTGCTATTGTAGCACTTCCCGAGATAGTGCTACTCCGACCAACAACTGCTCCATGGACCTCGCCTTTATAAGGAGATCGTCCAAGTACGGGATAATTAAAAACTCCCTTTTTTCGAAGGAGTATCATCATTTCTGCCATTACCTTGGTAAAGACCCTCGGTGCCGTGGACAGTCCAAACGGCAGTGTTTGGAATTGGTAATGGCAATCCTGTACCACAAATCTGAGGTACTCCTGGTGAGGATGGTAAATGGGGACATGTAGGTAAGCATCCTTGATGTCCAGGGATACCATGTAATCCCCCTCCTCCAGGCTTGCAATAACCGCCCTGAGCGATTCCATCTTGAACTTGAATTTTTTTATGTATGTGTTCAAGGATTTCTAATTTAAAATAAGAATTTACTTACCGATAATTCTATTTCTCGTAGTCCGTAGTGGATGCTGGGGACTCCGTCAGGACCATGGGGATTAGCGGCTCCGCAGGAGACAGGGCACAAAAGTAAAAGCTTTAGGATCAGGTGGTGTGCACTGGCTCCTCCCCCTATGACCCTCCTCCAAGCCTCAGTTAGAATACTGTGCCCGGACGAGCGTACACAATAAGGAAGGATTTTGAATCCCGGGTAAGACTCATACCAGCCACACCAATCACACTGTACAACCTGTGATCTGAACCCAGTTAACAGCATGATAACAGCGGAGCCTCTGAAAAGATGGCTCACAACAATAATAACCCGATTTTTGTAACAATAACTATGTACAAGTATTGCAGACAATCCGCACTTGGGATGGGCGCCCAGCATCCACTACGGACTACGAGAAATAGAATTACCGGTAAGTAAATTCTTATTTTCTCTGACGTCCTAAGTGGATGCTGGGGACTCCGTCAGGACCATGGGGATTATACCAAAGCTCCCAAACGGGCGGGAGAGTGCGGATGACTCTGCAGCACCGAATGAGAGAACTCCAGGTCCTCCTCAGTCAGGGTGTGCCCCTGACCAAGTAGCTGCTCGGCAAAGTTGTAAAGCCGAGACCCCTCGGGCAGCCGCCCAAGATGAGCCCACCTTCCTTGTGGAATGGGCATTTACATATTTTGGCTGTGGCAGGCCTGCCACAGCATGTGCAAGCTGAATTGTACTACACATCCAACTAGCAATCGTCTGCTTAGAAGCAAGAGCACCCAGTTTATTGGGTGCATACAGGATAACAGCAAGTCAGTTTTCCTGACTCCAGCCGTCCTGGAACCTATATTTTCAGGGCCCTGACAACATCTAGCAACTTGGAGTCCTCCAAGTCCCTAGTAGCCGCAGGTACCACAATAAGCTGGTTCAGGTGAAACACTGACACCACCTTAGGGAGAAACTGGGGACGAGTCCGCAGCTCTGCCCTGTCCGAATGGACAATCAGATATGGGCTTTTGTGAGACAAAGCCGCCAATTCTGACACTCGCCTGGCCGAGGCCAGGGCCAACAGCATGGTCACTTTCCATGTGAGATATTTCAAATCCACAGATTTGAGCGGTTTAAACCAATGTGATTTGAGGAATCCCAGAACTATGTTGAGATCCCACAGTGCCACTGGAGGCACAAAAGGGGGTTGTATATGCAGTACTCCCTTGACAAACTTCTGGACTTCAGGAACTGAAGCCAATTCTTTCTGGAAGAAAATCGACAGGGCCGAAATTTGAACCTTAATGGACCCCAATTTGAGGCCCATAGACACTCCTGTTTGCAGGAAATGCAGGAATCGACAGAGTTGAAATTTCTTCGTGGGGCCTTCCTGGCCTCACACCACGCAACATATTTTCGCCACATGTGGTGATAATGTTGTGCGGTCACCTCCTTCCTGGCTTTGACCAGGGTAGGAATGACCTCTTCTGGAATGCCTTTTTCCCTTAGGATCCGGCGTTCAACCGCCATGCCGTCAAACGCAGCCGCGGTAAGTCTTGGAACAGACATGGTACTTGCTGAAGCAAGTCCCTTCTTAGCGGCAGAGGCCATGAGTCCTCTGTGAGCATCTCTTGAAGTTCCAGGTACCAAGTCCTTCTTGGCCAATCCGGAGCCACGAGTATAGTTCTTACTCCTCTACGTCTTATAATTCTCAGTACCTTGGGTATGAGAAGCAGAGGAGGGAACACATACACTGACTGGTACACCCACGGTGTTACCAGAGCGTCCACAGATATTGCCTGAGGGTCTCTTGACCTGGCGCAATACCTGTCCAGTTTTTTGTTCAGGCGGGACGCCATCATGTCCACCTTTGTTCTTTCCCAATGGTTCACAATCATGTGGAAGACTTCCCGATGAAATCCCCACTCTCCCGGGCGTCGGAATGAACACTGCTGACAGTGCTATCACCTGATTTTCCGCCCAGCGAAGAATCCTTGCAGTTTCTGCTATTGCCCTTCTGCTTCTTGTGCCGCCCTGTCTGTTTACGTGGGCGACTGCCGTGATGTTGTCCCACTGGATCAATACCGGCTGACCTTGAAGCAGAGGTCTTGCTAAGCTTAGATCATTGTAACTTGCCCTTAGCTCCAGTATATTTATGTGGAGAGAATTCTCCAGACTTGATCACACTCCCTGGAAATTTTTTCCCTGTGTGACTGCTCCCCAGCCTCTCAGGCTGGCATCCCTGGTCACCAGGACCCTTCCTGAATGCCGAATCTGCGGCCCATTAGTAGATGAGTACTTTGCAGCCACCGCAGAAGAAACACCCTTGTCCTTGGAGACAGGGTTATCCGCTGATGCATCTGAAGATGCGATCCGGACCATTTTTCCAGCAGATCCCACTGAAAAGTTCTTGCGTGAAAACTGCAGAATGGAATCGCTTCGTAAGAAGCCACCATTTTTCCCAGGACCCTTGTGCAATGATGCACTGACACTTTTCCTGGTTTTAGGAGGTTCCTGACTAGCTCGGATAACTCCCTGGCTTTCTTCTCCGGGAGAAACACCCTTTTCTGGACTGTGTCCAGAATCATCCCTAGGAACAGCCGATGTGTCGTCGGAAACAACTGCGGTTTTGGAATATTTAGAATCCACCCGTGCTGTCGTAGAACTACTTGAGATAGTGCTACTCCGACCTCCAACTGTTCTCTGGACCTTGCTCTTATCAGGAGGTCGTCCATTTTCTTTGAAGAAGAATCATCATTTCGGCCATTACCTTGGTAAAGACCCGGGGTGCCGTGGACAATCCAAACGGCAGCGTCTGAAACTGATAGTGACAGTTCTGTACCACGAACCTGAGGTACCCTTGGTGAGAAGGGCAAATTGGGACATGGAGGTAAGTATCCCTGATGTCCCGGGACACCCTATAGTCTCCTTCTTCCTGGTTCGCTATCACTGCTCTGAGTGACTCCATCTTGATTTGAACCTTTGTAAGTGTTCAAATATTTCAGATTTAGAATAGGTCTCACCGAGCCTTCTGGCTTCAGTACCACAACATAGTGTGGAATAATACCCCTTTCCTTGTTGTAGGAGGGGTACTTTGATTATCACCTGCTGGGAATACAGCTTGTGAATTGTTTCCAATACTGCCTCCCTGTCGGAGGGAGACGTTGGTAAAGCAGACTTCAGGAACCTGCGAGGGGGAAACGTCTCGACTTTCCAATCTGTACCCCTGGGATCCTACTTGTAGGATCCAGGGGTCCTGTACGGCCCCAGCGTCATGCTGAGAAACTTGGCAGAAGCGGTGGAGGCTTCTGTTCCTGGGAATGGGCTGCCTGCTGCAGTCTTCTTCCCTTTCCTCTATCCCTGGGCAGATATGACTCTTATGGGGACGAAAGGACTGAGGCTGAAAAGACGGTGTCTTTTTCTGCAGAGATGTGACTTAGGGTAAAAACGGTGGATTTTCCAGCTGTTGCCGTGGCCACCAGGTCCGATGGACCGACCCCAAATAACTCCTCCCCTTTATACGGCAATACTTCTTTGTGCCGTTTGGAATCTGCATCACCTGACCACTGTCGTGTCCATAAACATCTTCTGGCAGATATGGACATCGCACTTACTCTTGATGCCAGAGTGCAAATATCCCTCTGTGCATCTCGTATATATAGAAATGCATCCTTTAAATGCTCTATAGTCAATAAAATACTGTCCCTGTCAAGGGTATCAATATTTTTAGTCAGGGAATCCGACCAAGCCACCCCAGCTCTGCACATCCAGGCTGAGGCGATCGCTGGTCGCAGTATAACACCAGTATGTGTGTATATACTTCTTAGGATATTTTCCTTGAGGACGGCCCTATCTGGAGACGGTACCGCCACTTGTTTTGATAAGCGTGTGAGCGCCTTATCCACCCTAAGGGGTGTTTCCCAACGCGCCCTAACTTCTGGCGGGAAAGGGTATACCGCCAATAATTTTCTATCGGGGGAAACCCACGCATCATCACACACTTCTTTAATTTACCTGATTCAGGAAAAACTACAGGTAGTTTTTTCACACCCCACATAATACCCTTTTTTGTGGTACTTGTAGTATTAGAAATATGTAACACCTCCTTCATTGCCCTTAACAAGTAACGTGTGGCCCTAAAGGAAAATACGTTTGTTTCTTCACCGTCGACACTGAAATCAGTGTCCGTGTCTGTCTGTATCGACCGACTGAGGTAAATGGGCGTTTTAAAGCCCCTGACGGTGTTTGAGACGCCTGGACAGGTACTATTTTGTATGCCGGCCGTCTCTGTTGACATTATCACGTAATTCCTTGAATAAGCCATCCATTCCGGTGTCGACTCCCTAGAGAGTGACATCACCATTACAGGCAATTGCTCCGCCTCCTCACCAACATCGTCCTCATACATGTCGACACACACGTACCGACACACAGCACACACACAGGGAATGCTCTGATAGAGGACAGGACCCCACTAGCCCTTTGGGGAGACAGAGGGAGAGTTTGCCAGCACACACCAAAAACGCTATAATTATACAGGGACAACCTTTATATAAGTGTTTTTCCCTTATAGCATTTTAATATATATAGTCATATCGCCAAATAAGTGCCCCCCCTCTCTGTTTTAACCCTGTTTCTGTAGTGCAGTGCAGGGGAGAGCCTGGGAGCCTTCCCACCAGCATTTCTGTGAGGGAAAATGGCGCTGTGTGCTGAGGAGAATAGGCCCCGCCCCCTTTTCGGCGGGCTTCTTCTCCCGTTTTTCTGAGACCTGGCAGGGGTTAAATACATCCATATAGCCCCCAGGGGCTATATGTGATGTATTTTTAGCCAGAATAAGGTACTATCATTGCTGCCCAGGGCGCCCCCCCCAGCGCCCTGCACCCTCAGTGACCGCTGCTATGAAGTGTGCTGACAACAATGGCGCACAGCTGCAGTGCTGTGCGCTACCTTATGAAGACTGAAAAGTCTTCTGCCGCCGGTTTCTGGACCTCTTCACTTTTCGGCATCTGCAAGGGGGTCGGCGGCGCGGCTCCGGGACGAACCCCAGGGTGAGACCTGTGTTCCGACTCCCTCTGGAGCTAATGGTGTCCAGTAGCCTAAGAAGCCAATCCATCCTGCACGCAGGTGAGTTCACTTCTCTCCTCTAAGTCCCTCGATGCAGTGAGCCTGTTGCCAGCAGGACTCACTGAAAATAAAAAACCTAACAAAACTTTTACTCTAAGCAGCTCTTTAGGAGAGCCACCTAGATTGCACCCTTCTCGGCCGGGCACAAAAATCTAACTGAGGCTTGGAGGAGGGTCATAGGGGGAGGAGCCAGTGCACACCACCTAGTCCTAAAGCTTTTATTTTTGTGCCCTGTCTCCTGCGGAGCCGCTAATCCCCATGGTCCTGACGGAGTCCCCAGCATCCACTTAGGACGTCAGAGAAAATGGGTCTCACCGAACCATCCGGTTTCGGTACCACAAACAGTGTGGAATAGTAACCCCGTCCTTGTTGAAGTAGGGGCACCTTGACTATCACCTGCTGGGAATACAGCTTGTGAATTGCCTCTAGCACAGCCTCCCTGCCTGAGGGAGTTGTCGGCAAGGCAGATTTGAGGAAACGGCGGGGGGATACTACTTGAAGGATCCAGGGATCCACCTGTGAGCGAGCCCACTGATCGCTGAAATTTTTGAGGCGGCCCCCCACCGTACCTGGCTACGCCTGTGGAGCCCCCGCGTCATGCGGTGGACTCAGAGGAAGCGGGGGAAGAATTTTGATTCTGGGAACTGGCTGACTGGTGCAGCTTTTTCCCTCTTCCCTCGTCTCTGTGCAGAAAGGAAGCGCCTTTGACCCGCTTGCTTTTCTGAAGCCGAAAGGACTGTACCTGATAATACAGTGCTTTCTTAGGCTGTGAGGAAACCTGAAGTAAAAATTTTTCTTCCCAGCTGTTGCTGTGGATACGAGGTCCCAGAGACCATCCCCAAACAATTCCTCACCATTATAAGGCTCTATGTGCCTTTTAAAGTCAGCATCACCTGTCCAGTGTCGGGTCTCTAATACCCTCCTGACAGAATGGCCATTGCATTAATTCTAGATGCCAGCCGGCAAAAAATCCCTCTGTGCATCCCTCATATATAAGACGACGACTTATGTTCGCAAAATAGTATCCCTGTTTGATAGGGTTACAGACCACGCTGCAGCAGCACTATCTGCAGGTCTCAGTCTAGTACATGAGTGTGTAAATACAGACTTCAGGATAGCCTCCTGCTTTTTATCAGCAGGTACCTTCAAAGTGGCCGTATCCTAAGACGGCAGTGCCACCTTTTTTGACAAACGTGTGAGCGCCTTATCCACCCTAGGGGATATCTCCCAGCGTAACTTATCCTCTGGCGGGAAAAGGTACGCCATCAGTAACTTTTTAGAAATTACCAGTTTCTTATCGGGGGAACCCACGCTTTTTCACACTTCATTCACTCATTTGATGGGGGAACAAAACACTGCCTGCTTTTTCTCCCCAAACATAAAACCCTTTTTTAGTGGTACTTGGGTTAATGTCAGAAATGTGTAACACATTTTTTATTGCCGGGATCATGTAACGGATGTTCCTAGTGGATTGTGTATATGTCTCAACCTCGTCGACACTGGAGTCAGACTCCGTGTCGACATCTGTGTCTGCCATCTGAGGGAGCGGGCGTTTTTGAGCCCCTGATGGCCTTTGAGACACCTGGGCAGGCGCGGGCTGAGAAGCCGGCTGTCCCATAGCTGTTACGTCATCCAGCCTTTTATGTAAGGAGTTGACACTGTCGGTTAATACCTTCCACCTATCCATCCACTCTGGTGTCGGCCCACAGGGGCGACATCCCATTTATCGGCATCTGCTCCGCCTCCACATAAGCCTCTTCATCAAACATGTCGACACAGCCGTACCGACACACCGCACACACACAGGGAATGCTCTGACCGAGGACAGGACCCCACACAGCCCTTTGGGGAGACAGAGAGAGAGTATGCCAGCACACACCATAGCGCTATATAATGTAGGGATAAACACTATCACTGAGTGAATTTTCCCCAATAGCTGCTTGTATAAACAATATTGCGCCTAAATTTAGTGCCCCCCCTCTCTTTTTAACCCTTTGAGCCTGAAAACTACAGGGGAGAGCCTGGGGAGCTGTCTTCCAGCTACACTGTGAAGAGAAAATGGCGCCAGTGTGCCGAGGGAGATAGCTCCGCCCCTTTTTCGCGGACTTTTCTCCCGCTTTTTTATGGATTCTGGCAGGGGTAATTATCACATATATAGCCTCTGGGGCTATATATTGTGATTATTTTGCCAGCCAAGGTGTTTTTATTGCTGTTCAGGGCACCCCCCCCCAGCGCCCTGCACCCTCAGTGACCGGAGTGTGAAGTGTGTATGAGGAGCAATGGCGCACAGCTGCAGTGCTGTGCGCTACCTTGGTGAAGACTGAAGTCTTCTGCCGCCGATTTTCCGGACCATCTTCATGCTTCTGGCTCTGTAAGGGGGACGGCGGCGTAGCTCCGGGAACGAACACCAAGGACGGGTCCTGCGGTCGATCCCTCTGGAGCTAATGGTGTCCAGTAGCCTAAGAAGCCCAAGCTAGCTGCAAGCAGGTAGGTTCGCTTCTTCTCCCCTTAGTCCCTCGTTGCAGTGAGCCTGTTGCCAGCAGATCTCACTGTAAAATAAAAAACCTAACATATACTTTCTTTCTAGGAGCTCAGGAGAGCCCCTAGTGTGCATCCAGCTCGGCCGGGCACAGAAATCTAACTGAGGTCTGGAGGAGGGGCATAGAGGGAGGAGCCAGTGCACACCAGGTAGTACCTCTAATCTTTCTTTTAGAGTGCCCAGTCTCCTGCGGAGCCCGTCTATTCCCCATGGTCCTTACGGAGTTCCCAGCATCCACTAGGACGTCAGAGAAAATAAGAATTTACTTACCGATAATTCTATTTCTCGGAGTCCGTAGTGGATGCTGGGGTTCCTGAAAGGACCATGGGGAATAGCGGCTCCGCAGGAGACAGGGCACAAAAAAGTAAAGCTTTACTAGGTCAGGTGGTGTGCACTGGCTCCTCCCCCTATGACCCTCCTCCAGACTCCAGTTAGGTACTGTGCCCGGACGAGCATACACAATAAGGGAGGCATTTTGAATCCCGGGTAAGACTCATACCAGCCACACCAATCACACCGTACAACTTGTGATCTAAACCCAGTTAACAGTATGACAACAGAAAGGGCCTCTTAAAGATGGCTCCTTAACAATAACCCGAATTAGTTAACAATAACTATGTACAAGTATTGCAGATAATCCGCACTTGGGATGGGCGCCCAGCATCCACTACGGACTCCGAGAAATAGAATTATCGGTAAGTAAATTCTTATTTTCTCTATCGTCCTAAGTGGATGCTGGGGTTCCTGAAAGGACCATGGGGATTATACCAAAGCTCCCAAACGGGCGGGAGAGTGCGGATGACTCTGCAGCACCGAATGAGAGAACTCCAGGTCCTCCTTTGCCAGGGTATCAAATTTGTAAAATTTTACAAACGTGTTCTCCCCCGACCACGTAGCTGCTCGGCAGAGTTGTAATGCCGAGACCCCTCGGGCAGCCGCCCAAGATGAGCCCACCTTCCTTGTGTAGTGGGCTTTTACAGTTTTAGGCTGTGGCAGGCCTGCCACAGAATGTGCAAGTTGAATTGTGTTACAAATCCAACGAGCAATCGACTGCTTAGAAGCAGGTGCGCCCAACTTGTTGGGTGCATACAATATAAACAGCGAGTCAGATTTTCTGACTCCAGCCGTCCTTGCAATGTATATTTTTAAGGCTCTGACAACGTCCAACAACTTGGAGTCCTCCAAGTCGCTAGTGGCCGCAGGCACCACAATAGGTTGGTTCAGATGAAATGCTGATACCACTTTAGGGAGAAAATGCGGACGAGTCCGCAGTTCTGCCCTATCCGAATGGAAGATTAGATAAGGACTTTTATAAGATAAAGCCGCCAATTCAGATACTCTCCTGGCAGAGGCCAGGGCTAGTAACATAGTCACTTTCAATGTGAGATATTTCAAATCCACCTTTTTCAATGGTTCAAACCAATGGGATTTGAGGAAATCTAAAACTACATTTAGATCCCACGGTGCCACCGGAGGCACCACAGGAGGCTGTATATGCAGTACTCCCTTTACAAAAGTCTGGACCTCAGGGACAGAGGCCAATTCTTTTTGGAAGAATATTGACAGGGCCGAAATTTGAACCTTAATGGATCCCAATTTGAGACCCATAGATAATCCTGATTGCAGGAAATGTAGGAAACGACCCAGTTGGAATTCCTCCGTCGGAACCCTCCGATCCTCGCACCACGCTACATATTTTCGCCAAATGCGGTGATAATGTTTCACGGTGACTTCCTTCCGTGCCTTAATCAAGGTAGGAATGACTTCTTCTGGAATGCCTTTCCCTTTTAGGATCTGGCGTTCAACCGCCATGCCGTCAAACGCAGCCGCGGTAAGTCTTGAAAAAGACAGGGACCCTGCTGTAGCAGGTCCCTTCTCAGAGGTAGAGGCCACGGTTCGTCCGTGAGCATCTCTTGAAGTTCCGGATACCAAGTCCTTCTCGGCCAATCCGGAACCACTAGTATTGTTCTTACTCTTCTTTGCCGTATGATCTTCAATACTTTTGGTATGAGCGGCAGAGGAGGAAACACATACACTGACTGGTACACCCAAGGAGTTACCAGTGCGTCCACAGCTATTGCCTGTGGATCTCTTGACCTGGCGCAATATTTGTCCAGTTTCTTGTTGAGGCGAGACGCCATCATGTCTACAATTGGTCTTTCCCAACGGTCTATTAACATGTTGAAGACTTCTGGATGTAGACCCCACTCTCCCGGATGAAGATCGTGTCTGCTGAGGAAGTCTGCTTCCCAGTTGTCCACGCCCGGGATGAACACTGCTGACAGTGCTATCACGTGATTCTCCGCCCAGCGAAGAATCTTGGCAGCTTCTGCCATTGCACTCCTGCTTCTTGTGCCGCCCTGCCTGTTTACATGGGCGACCGCCGTGATGTTGTCCGACTGAATCAACACCGGCTTTCCTTGCAGGAGAAGTTCCGCCTGGCTTAGAGCATTGTAGATTGCTCTTAGTTCCAGAATGTTTATGTGAAGAGACTTTTCCAGACTCGTCCATACTCCCTGGAAGTTTCTTCCTTGTGTGACTGCTCCCCAGCCTCTCAGGCTGGCGTCCGTGGTCACCAGGATCCAATCCTGAATGCCGAATCTGCGGCCTTCTAATAGGTGAGCCTTCTGCAACCACCACAGAAGTGACACCCTTGTCTTTGGTGACAGGGTTATTCGCAGGTGCATCTGCAGATGCGACCCTGACCATTTGTCCAACAGATCCCTTTGGAATATTCTTGCATGGAATCTGCCGAATGGAATTGCTTCGTAAGAAGCCACCATTTTTCCCAGGACTCTTGTGCATTGATGTACTGACACTTTTCCTGGTTTTAGGAGGTTCCTGACCAGATCGGATAACTCCTTGGCTTTTTCCTCTGGAAGGAAAACCTTTTTCTGAACCGTGTCCAGAATCATTCCTAGGAACAGCAGACGAGTTGTCGGGATTAAATGGGATTTTGGAATATTCAGAATCCACCCGTGTTGTCTTAGCACCTCTTGAGATAGTGCTAAAGCTGTCTCCAGCTGTTCTCTGGACCTTGCCCTTATTAGGAGATCGTCCAAGTATGGGATAACTAATACGCCTTTTCTTCGAAGAAGAATCATCATCTCGGCCATTACCTTGGTAAAGACCCGAGGCGCCGTGGACAATCCGAACGGCAGCGTCTGAAACTGATAGTGACAGTTTTGAACAATGAACCTGAGGTACCCCTGGTGTGCGGGGTAAATCGGAACGTGTAGATACGCATCCTTGATGTCCAAGGATACCATAAAGTCCCCTTCTTCCAGGTTCGCTATCACTGCTCTGAGTGACTCCATCTTGAACTTGAACTTTTTTATGTAGAGGTTCAAGGACTTCAGATTTAGAATAGGCCTTACCGAGCCATCCGGCTTCGGTACCACAAATAGAGTGGAATAATACCCCTTTCCTTGTTGTAATAGGGGTACTTTGACTATCACCTGCTGAGCGTACAGCTTGTGAATGGCTTCCAACACCCTCTCCCTTTCGGAAGAGACGGTTGGTAAGGCAGACTTCAGGAAACGATGAGGAGGATCCGTCTCTAATTCCAACCTGTACCCCTGAGATATTATCTGCAGGATCCAGGGGTCTACCTGCGAGTGAGCCCACTGCGCGCTGTAATTTTTGAGACGGCCCCCCACTGTCCCCGAGTCCGCTTGAGAGGCCCCAGCGTCATGCTGAGGTTTTTGCAGGAGCCGGGGAGGGCTTCTGTTCCTGGGAAGGAGCTGCCTGTTGGTGTCTCTTCCCTCTTCCTCTGCCTCGTGGCAGGTACGACAAGCCCTTTGCTCTCTTATTTTTGTAGGAGCGAAAAGGCTGTGGTTGAAAGGTCGGTGCCTTTCTCTGTTGGGGAGTGACTTGAGGTAAAAAAGTGGATTTCCCGGCAGTAGCCGTGGCCACCAAGTCTGATAGACCAACTCCAAATAACTCCTCCCCTTTATACGGCAAAACCTCCATGTGACGTTTTGAATCCGCATCGCCTGTCCACTGTCGTGTCCATAAGGCTCTTCTGGCTGAAATGGACATAGCACTCACCCGAGATGCCAGTGTGCAAATATCCCTCTGTGCATCACGCATATAGATAAATGCATCCTTTATTTGTTCTAACGACAGTAAAACATTGTCCCTATCTAGGGTATCAATATTTTCAATCAGGGATTCTGACCAAACTACTCCAGCACTGCACATCCAGGCAGTTGCTATAGCTGGTCGTAGTATAACACCTGCATGTGTGTATATATTCTTTTGAATAACTTCCATCTTTCTATCTGATGGATCCTTAAGTGCGGCCGTCTCAGGAGAGGGTAACGCCACTTGTTTGGATAAGCGTGTGAGCGCCTTGTCCACCTTAGGGGGTGTTTCCCAGCGCGCCCTAACCTCTGGCGGGAAAGGGTATAATGCCAATAACTTTTTTGAAATTATCAACTTTTTATCAGGAGCAACCCACGCTTCATCACACACGTCATTTAATTCTTCTGATTCAGGAAAAACTGTTTGTAGTTTTTTCACACCATACATAATACCCTGTTTTACGGTATCTGTAGTATCAGCTAAATGTAACGTCTCCTTCATTGCCAAAATCATATAACGTGTGGCCCTACTGGAAAATACGTTTGAATTTCTACCGTCGTCACTGGAATCAGTGCCCGTGTCTGGGTCTGTGTCGACCGACTGAGGCAAAGGGCGTTTTACAGCCCCTGACGGTGTTTGAGGCGCCTGGACAGGCATTAATTGATTGTCCGGCCGCCTCATGTCCTCAACTGACTGTTTAAGGGAAGATAAACCATCACGTAATTCCACAAATAAAGGCATCCATTCTGGTGTCGACCCCCTGGGGGGTGACATCTGCATATTTGGCAATTGCTCCGCCTCCACACCAATATCGTCCTCATACATGTCGACACCACGTACCGACACACACCGCAAACTCACAGGGAATGCTCTAATGAAGACAGGACCCACTAGCCCTTTTGGGGAGACAGAGGGAGAGTCTGCCAGCACACACCACAAAGCGCTATATATACAAGGGATATCCTTATATTAAGTGTTCCCTTATAGCTGCTTTAATATATATATATATAGCCATTAATGTGCCCCCCCTCTCTGTTTTACCCTGTTTCTGTAGTGCAGTGCAGGGGAGAGACCTGGGAGCCGTTCTGACCAGCGGAGCTGTGACAGAAAATGGCGCCGTGTGCTGAGGAGATAGGCCCCGCCCCTTTTTCGGCGGGTTCTTCTCCCGCTATTTTTCCAGTCAGGCAGGGGTTAAATATCTCCATATAGCCCCTATGGGCTATATGTGAGGTATTTTTAGCCTTGTATAAGGTTTATATTTGCCTCTCAGAGCGCCCCCCCCCAGCGCTCTGCACCCTCAGTGACTGCCCAGTGAAGTGTGCTGAGAGGAAAATGGCGCACAGCTGCAGTGCTGTGCGCTACCTTATGAAGACTGAGGAGTCTTCAGCCGCCGGTTTCCGGACCTCTTCACGCTTCAGCATCTGCAAGGGGGTCGGCGGCGCGGCTCCGGGACCGGACTCCACGGCTGGGCCTGTGTTCGATCCCTCTGGAGCTAATGGTGTCCAGTAGCCAAGCAGCAAATCCACTCTGCATGCAGGTGAGTTTACTACTTTCCCCCTAAGTCCCACGTTGCAGTGATCCTGTTGCCAGCAGGACTCACTGTAAAGAAAAAAACCTAAACTAAACTTTCTCTAAGCAGCTCTTTAGGAGAGCCACCTAGATTGCACCCTTCTCGTTCGGGCACAAAATCTAACTGGAGTCTGGAGGAGGGTCATAGGGGGAGGAGCCAGTGCACACCACCTGACCTAGTAAAGCTTTACTTTTTTGTGCCCTGTCTCCTGCGGAGCCGCTATTCCCCATGGTCCTTTCAGGAACCCCAGCATCCACTTAGGACGATAGAGAAATACAGGGTGAAGGCAAAGGGGCAGAGATGCACGCATGCCTATGTTGCAGACAGACTGAAGAAACGCAACTGGAGGGCACCAGGACATTTACATTATAGTGAGGATCAGGGACGTGCGGTGAGCTAAATGGCTCAGGAGGCACTGGCTAACCCCAGCGCCAGATTTACATGCAATATATGAGCCAAAGGGTACATCTGGGCATTATACACAGGTGCCGCATTATAAACTCCTGGAAATCTGGTGAGTTTTGAATAGAGATGTGTGGAAAGGATACAGAGGTGAGGCACTGTCTCACCTGCCATAGACTTTTTACTCCAGAGTTTGGGCTATAAAAATTAGAATAATGCAAAGAAGATATTTCAAACAAAGTATCAGTATTATTTATATATTTTATTCAGTCAAAACTCTGGTTTAAACGTAAATATGACAGGAAAGGCTCTGCCTCACCCCACTGCACGTCACTGGTGAGGATGTGTCCTGTGAGTGTAGGAAGAATTGCAGGATATGGATTCTAACCCTGGCGTATGTGTGTGTAGACAGTAGCTACTGCCAAAGTGGATGGATCGGTTGCACAGGTGTGCGTAACTGTGCGTACAGGAGAAGAGCCACATTAGTTACGTGCATGGGACTGCAATTGTGGCCACGTTATGTTAAACTCTGAATAGTCATAAAAATCCTCTCAGCTTTGAAGTGGGAAAACTGGAGCACCACCCAACCGATTTGTGGCCATCTGTAATTCCAAGTAACACATATCTTGGAGTCATATCAAGTAGGAACAACTTCCGTTGCACACATTTTTAGCTAAAAAAAAAACAACAACACACAAAACAAAAACACCCCACAATTGCACACATACAGTAGCTGCTAATTTTCATTAAGAGTGCCTTTGTGATTTACCTCATTCAATTATAAACGGTCACAGAATACAGCGATGTCATGTGTTAGCTGTACAGGAAAACACCAAAAACTTTTAGTAAAACAGTAAAGAAGGCTGTTAGTGGCTACAGACAAACGTGGTGACTAAATTGTTTTTTTCATGCTGATCTTTCATGCCAGGAGATCCCGGGGTAACATTCAAATAACTATTTTAATCAGGTTTAGCTGCTTTGCGCGGCTAAACATGATGCTTTTGGGTGTATAAAAAGCAATGGGCACCCAATCGGAGCAACACTTGAATTTCTCCGATTGCTACCAAAAGAAAGACAGCAGAAAGACAGACATGAGAGAGGAGAGGGGATGTACTTTTGTGACAGACGGTCACATAACCTCCCCCTGCATCCCGAACACCAACAAGACCGACAGTCGGCATGCCAACTAGAAGGGACTATTACCACTTGTGGGTGTCCACGACACCCATAGAGTGGGAATAGCACCTTTAGCGAGCCAGCAAGGGGCTTCGCTGCGCTCGCCCCCCCCCCCCCATTCTGCAGCCAGGATCCTGGCCGCCAATAACGCGGCCCCAAACCGAGGAGAGAGGGATTTAAATTTGGGGATCCTAAGTGTTGAGATGGTACTGGATTACAAAGAAGCTGGATGAGATCTCCAAGCGATGACGTGGTCAAGTCATACAGTGTAAGACAGATACACACTCCATTAATGAAGTAAAAATGTATATACATCTCCCATGTTATTAGTGAAACCCTGCTTTACACACGCAAACTGCTAAACCGTTATGTCACAGGCAATTGTCCAGGTAGTTAGTAGGGTATATATAGGGGAGCTGTTGAGCACTATATGGAACCACTATAGCGTGAAAAATAATATTTTACACTTACCGGTAAATCTATTTCTCGTAGTCCGTAGAGGATGCTGGGACTCCATAAGGACCATGGGGAATAGACGGGCTCCGCAGGAGACATGGGCACTTTAAGAAAGACTTTAGACTCTGGGTGTGCACTGGCTCCTCCCTCTATGCCCCTCCTCCAGACCTCAGTTAGAGAAACTGTGCCCAGAGGAGACGGACAGTACGAGGAAAGGATTTTTGTTAATCCAAGGGCAAGATTCATACCAGCCACACCGTATAACTTGTGATAAACTACCCAGTTAACAGTATGAACAAACAGTCTCGGTCCAAACCGATGAACTATAATATAACCCTTATGTAAGCAATAACTATATACAAGTCTTGCAGAAGAAGTCCGCACTTGGGACGGGCGCCCAGCATCCCCTATGGACTACGAGAAATAGATTTACCGGTAAGTGTAAAATCTTATTTTCTCTAACGTCCTAGAGGATGCTGGGACTCCGTAAGGACCATGGGGATTATACCAAAGCTCCCAAACGGGCGGGAGAGTGCAGATGACTCTGCAGCACCGATTGAGCAAACAGGAGGTCCTCCTCAGCCAGGGTATCAAACTTATAGAACTTTGCAAAAATGTTTGACCCCGACCAAGTAGCAGCTCGGCACAGCAGTAGTGCCGAGACCCCTCGGGCAGCCGCTCAAGACGAGCCCACTTTCCTAGCGGAATGGGCCTTAACCAATTTCGGTAACGGCAATCCTGCCGTAGAATGAGCCTGCTGAATCGTGTCACAGATCCAGCGAGCAATAGTCTGCTTTGAAGCAGGCGCCCCAAGCTTGTTGGAAGCATACAGGATAAACAAAGATTCTGTTTTCCAGACCCTAGCCGTTCTGGCTACATAAACCTTCAAAGCCCTGACCACATCCAGTAACTCGGAATCCTCCAAGTCAGTAGTAGCCACAGGCACCACAATAGGTTGGTTCATATGAAAGGATGAAACCACTTTCGGCAGAAATTGTGGGCGGGTCCGCAATTCTGCTCTATCCGCATGGAACCTTGTTGGCTGCATACAGGACAAACAGTGCTTCTGTTTTTCTGATCCTAGCCGTTCTGGCCACGTAAATTTTCAAAGCCCTGACCACATCAAGGGACTTAGAATCCTCCAAGTCACGTGTAGCCACAGGCACGACAATAGGTTGGTTCATATGAAAGGATGAGACCACCCTAGGTAGGAATTGAGGACGGGTCCGCAATTCCGCTCTATCCATATGGAAAACCAGATAGGGGCTTTTATGTGATAAAGCCGCCAATATCCGAAACTCGCCTAGCCGAAGCCAAGGCTAACATGACCACCTTCCAAGTGAGATATTTCAACTCCACTGTTTTAAGTGGTTCAAACCAATGTGACTTAAGGAAACTTAACACCACGTTAAGGTCCCAAGGCGCCACTGGAGGTACAAAAGGAGGCTGAATATGCAATACTCCCTTCACAAAAGTCTGTACTTCAGGTAAAGAGGCCAATTCCTTTTGAAAGAAAATGGATAAGGCCGAAATCTGAACTTTAATGGAGCCTAATTTTAGGCCCAAATTCACTCCAGTCTGTAGGAAGTGAAGAAAACGGCCTAAATGGAATTCTTCCGTAGGAGCATTCCTGGCCTCACACCAAGAAACATTTTCGCCATATTCGGTGATAATGTTTAGACGTCACATCCTTCCTAGCCTTTATTAGCGTAGGAATGACCTCATCCGGAATTCCTTTTTCCGCTAGGATCCGGCGTTCAACCGCCATGCCGTCAAACGCAGCCGCGGTAAGTCTTGGAACAGACAGGGACCTTGTTGTAACAGGTCCTGCCTTAGAGGAAGAGGCCACGGATCTTCTATGATCATTTCTTGCAGATCCTGATACCAGGTCCTTCGTGGCCAATCTGGAACAATGAGAATTGTTCTCACTCCTACTCTTCTTATTATTATTATCCTCAACACCTTGGGTATGAGAGGAAGAGGAGGAAACACATATACCGACTGGAACACCCACGGTGTCACTAGGGCGTCCACAGCTACCGCCTGAGGGTCTCTTGACCTGGCGCAATACCTTTGTAGCTTTTTGTTGAGACGGGATGCCTTCATGTCTATTTGGGGTAGTCCCCACCGACTTGCAATGTGCGCGAAGACTTCCTGAAGAAGTCCCCACTCTCCCGGATGCAGATCGTGTCTGCTGAGGAAGTCTGCTTCCCAGTTGTCCACTCCCGGAATGAACACTGCTGACAGAGCGCTTATATGATTCTCCGCCCAGCGAAGAATTCTGGTGGCTTGCGCCATTGCCACTCTGCTCCTTGTGCCGCCTTGGTGGTTTACATGAGCTACTGCGGTGATGTTGTCTGACTGGATCATAACTGGTCGATTGCGAAGTAAGATCTCCGCTTGACGTAGGGCGTTGTATATGGCCCTTAGTTCCAGGATGTTGATGTGAAGACAAGTCTCTTGACTTGACCAAAGTCCTTGGAAATTTCTTCCCTGTGTGACTGCTCCCCAACCTCGGAGGCTCGCGTCCGTGGTCACTAGGATCCAAGTCTTGAATGCCGAACCTGCGACCTTCCAGGAGGTGAGCACTGTGCAGCCACCACGGGAGAGATATCATGGCTCTGGGAGACAGGGTGATCCTTTGATGCATTTGTAAATGAGACCCGGACCATTTGTCCAGTAGGTCCCATTGAAAAGTCCTCGCATGGAACCTGCCGAGGTGGATGACCTCGTACGATGCCACCATCTTCCCAAGGACACGGGTCCAGTGAAGCACTGAAACATTTTTGGCTTTAATAGGTTCCTGACCAGAGCTATGAGCTCCTGAGCCTTTTCCATCGGAAGAAAAACCTTTTTCTGTTCTGTGTCCAGAATCAGGCCCAAAAAGGTCAGACGCGTTGTAGGAACCAGCTGGGACTTCGGAATATTGAGAATCCAGCCGTGCTGTTGCAAAGTCCTCACTGATAGTGACATGCTGTCCAGTAGCTTCTCTCGAGATCTCGCCTTTATGAGGAGATCGTCCAAGTATGGGATAATTGTGACACCCTGCTTGGGCAGGAGCACCATAATTTCCGCCATTACCTTGGTGAAAATTCTCGGGCCGTGGAAAGCCCAAACGGCAACGTGTGAAATTGGTAATGACAGTCCTGTACCGCAAATCTCAGGAACGCCTGGTGAGGTAGAAAAATCGGAACATGAAGGTAAGCATCTTTTATGTCCAGGGAAAACATCCAATCTCCCCCCTCCAGGCTGGCGATGACCGCTCTGAGCGATTCCATCTTGAACTTGAACTTTTTTAAGTACAGGTTCAGGGATTTCAGATTCAAAATGGGTCTGACCGAACCGTCAGGTTTCGGAACCACAAACCGGGTTGAGTAATACCCCTTTCCTTGCTGGAGAAGAGGAACCTTGACTATCGCCTGTTGCAGGTACAATTTTTGAATTGCAGTTAACACTAACTCCCTTTCTGACGGAGAAGCTGGCAGAGCCGATTTGAAAAACCGATGAGGAGGCATCTCTTCGAATTCCAGCCTGTATCCCTGAGAAACAATCTCTATTGCCCATGGATCCACCTGTGAGTGAACCCAGACGTGGCTGAAAAATCGAAGACGTGCCCCCACTTGATCTGGCCCCCCAAGGGTAGCCCCATCGTCATGCGGTGGATTTTGCAGACGTAGGGGGGGGGGGGGGGGGGGGGACTTCTGCTCCTGGGAACTAGCTGTGTGCAGCTTTTTTCCCTTCTTTACCTCTGGCAAGAAAGGACGATCACCGTACCTTTTTGCTTTTATTTGAACGAAAGGACTGCATTTGGTAATGAGGTGCCTTCTTAGTATGTTGTGGGGGAACATAAGGTAAAAAAATAAGAATTTACTTACCGATAATTCTATTTCTCGTAGTCCGTAGTGGATGCTGGGAACTCCGTAAGGACCAGGGGGGAATAGCGGCTCCGCAGGAGTCTGGGCACATCTAAAGAAAGCTTTAGGACCACCTGGTGTGCACTGGCTCCTCCCCCTATGACCCTCCTCCAAGCCTCAGTTAGGATACTGTGCCCGGATGAGCGTACACAATAAGGAAGGATTTTGAAACCCGGGTAAGACTCATACCAGCCACACAAATCACACTGTACAACTTGTGATCTGAACCCAGTTAACAGCATGATAATAGAGGAGCCTCTAGAAAAGATGGCTCACTACAGCAATAACCCGAATTTTTTTTTTTTTTTTTTTTTTTAGTAACAATAATTATGTACCAGTATTGCAGACAATCCGCACTTGGGATGGGCGCCCAGCATCCACTACGGACTACGAGAAATAGAATTATCGGTAAGTAAATTCTTATTTTCTCTGACGTCCTAGTGGATGCTGGGAACTCCGTAAGGACCATGGGGATTATACCAAAGCTCCCAAACGGGCGGGAGAGTGCGGATGACTCTGCAGCACCCAATGAGAGAACTCCCGGTCCTCCTCAGCCAGGGTATCAAATTTGTAGAATTTTACAAACGTATTTGCTCCTGACCAAGTAACTGCTCGGCAAAGTTGTAAAGCCGAGACCCCTCGGGCAGCTGCCCAAGATGAGCCCACCTTCCTTGTGGAGTGGGCATTTACAGATTTTTTGGCTGTGGCAGGCCTGCCACAGAATGTGCAAGCTGAATTGTACTACAAATCCAACGAGCAATAGTCTGCTTAGAAGCAGGAGCACCCAGCTAGTTGGGTGCATACAGGATAAACAGCGAGTCAGATTTCCTGACTCCAGCCGTCCTGGAAACATATATTTTCCGGGTCCTGACAACGTCTAGCAACTTGGAGTCCCCCAAGTCCCTAGTAGCCGCAGGCACCACAATAGGTTTGGTTCAGGTGAACGCTGAAACCACCTTAGGGAGAAACTGAGGACGAGTCCTCAATTCCGCCCTGTCCGAATGGAAAATCAGATAAGGGCTTTTACAGGATAAAGCCACCAATTCTGACACGCGCCTGGCCCAGGCCAGAGCCAACAGCATGACCACTTTTTCTGTGAGATATTTTAACTCCACAGATTTAAGTGGGTCAAACCAATGTGACTTTTGGAACCCAAAAACCACCTTGAGATCCCAAAGTGCCACTGAAGGAACAAAAGGAGGCTGTATATGCAGTACCCCTTTAACAAACGTCTGAACTTCAGGGACTGAAGCTAGTTCTTTTTTGGAAGAAAATCGACAGAGCCGAAATTTGAACCTTAATGGACCCCAATTTCAGGCCCATAGATACTCCTGTTTTCAGGAAATGTAGGAATCGACCCAGTTGAATTTCCTCCGTCGAGCCTTACTGGCCTCGCACCACGCAACATATTTTCGCCAAATGCGGTGATAATATTTTGCGGTTACATCCTTCCCGGCCTTGATCAGGATAGGGATGACTTCATCCGGAATGCCTTTTTCCTTCAGGATCCGGCGTTCAACCGCCATGCCGTCAACGCAGCCGCGGCAAGTCTTGGAACAGACAAGGTCCCCGCTGAAGCAGGTCCCTTCTTAGAGGTAGAGGCCACGGATCCTCCGTGAGCATCTCTTGAAGTTCCGGTTACCAAGTCCTTCTTGGCCAATCCGGAGCCACTAATATAGTGCTTACTCCTCTCCATCTTATCAATCTCAGTACCTTGGGTATGAGAGGCAGAGGAGGGAACCCATACACTGATTGGTACACCCACGGTGTTACCAGAGCATCTACAGCTATTGCCTGAGGGTCCCTTGACCTGGCGCAATACCTGTCGAGTTTTTCCCAACGGTTTATAATCATGTGGAAGACTTCTGGGTGAAGTCCCTACTCTCCCGGGTGGAGGTCGTGCTGAGGAAATATGCTTCCCAGTTGTCCACTCGCGGAATGAAAACTGCTGACAGTGCTATCACATGGTTTTTCGCCCAGCGAAGAATCCTTGCAGCTTCTGCCATTGCCCTCCTGCTTCTTGTGGCACCCTGTCTGTTTACGTGGGTGACTGCCGTAATGTTGTCCGACTGGATCAACACCGGCTGACCTTGAAGCAGAGGTCTTGCTACGCTTAGAGCATTGTAAATGGCCCTTAGCTTCAGGATATTTATGTGAAGTGATGTCTCCAGGCTTGACCATAAGCCCTGGATATTCCTTCCCTGTGTGACTGCTCCCCAGCCTCGCAGGCTGGCATCCGTGGTCACCAGGACCCAGTCCTGAATGCCGAATCTGCGGCCCTCTAGAAGATGAGCACTCTGCAACCACCACAGGAGGGATACCCTTGTCCCTGGTGACAGGGTTATCCGCTGATGCATCTGAAGATGCGACCCGGACCATTTGTCCAGTAGGTTCCACTGGAAAGTCTTGCGTGGAATCTGCCGAATGGGATTGCTTCGTAGGAAGCCACCATTTTTACCCAGAACCCTTGTGCATTGATGCACTGAGACTTGGTTCGGTTTTAGGAGGTTCCTGACTAGCTCGGATAACTCCCTGGCTTTCTCCTCCGGGAGAAACACTTTCTTTCTGGACTGTGTCCAGGATCATCCCTAGGAACAGAAGACAAGTCGTCGGAACCAGCTGCGATTTTGGAATATTGAGAATCCAATCGTGCTGCCGCAACACTACCTGAAATAGTGCTACACCGATCTCCAACTGTTCCCTGGATCTTACCCTTATCAGGGAATCGTCCAAGTAAAGGATAACTAAAATTCCCTTCCTTCGAAGGAATATCATCATTTCGGTCATTACTTCAGTAAAGACCCGGGGTGCCGTGGACCATCCCTACGGCAGCGTCTGAACTGATAGTGACAGTTCAGTACCATAACCTGAGATACCCTTGGTGAGAAGGGTAAATTTTGACATGAAGGTAAGCATCCTTGATGTCCCGAGACATCATGTAGTCCCCTTCTTCCAGGTTTGCAATCACTGCTCTGAGTGACTCAATTTTGAATTTGAACCTCTGTATGTAAGTGTTCAAAGATTTTAGATTTTAAAATCGGTCTTACCGAGCCGTCTGGCTTCGGTACCACAATAGTGTGGAATAATACCCCGTTCCCTGTTGCAGGAGGGGTACCTTAATTATCACCTGCTGGGAATACAGCTTGTGAATGGCTTCCAAAACTGCCTCCCTGTCAGCGGGAGACGTCGGTAAAACAGACTTTTGGAAACGGCGAGGGGAATACGTCTCGAATTCCAATTTGTACCCCTGAAAATATTACCTGAAGGATCCAGGGGTCTACTTGCGAGTGAGCCCACTGCGCACTGAAATTCATTGAGAACGGGCCCCCACCGTGCCTGAACTTGTAAAGCCCTAGCGTCATACTGAGGGCTTGGCAGAGGCAGAAAAGGGTTTCTGTTCCTGGGAACTGGCTGATCTCTACAGCCATTTTCCTCTCCCTCTGTCACGTGCAGAAAAGAGGAACCCTTTTGTCCGCTTGCCAACCAGGACTGCGCCTGATAATACGGCGTCTTATTTTGAGAGGCGACCAGGGGTACATCCCCTTTTTTTAAGGCAATACTTCCAAATGCCGTTTGGAATCCGCATCACCTGACCACTTTACTGGTAGAATTGGACAACGCACTTATACTTGATGCCAGTCGGCAAATATTCCGCTGTGCATCATGCATATATAGAAATGCATCTTTTAATTGCTCTATAGGCAATAATATACTGTCCTTATCTAGGATATCAATATTTCCAGTCAGGGAATCCGACCACGCCAACCCAGCACTGCACATCCAGGCTGAGGCGATTGCTGGTCGCAGTATAACACCAGTATGTGTGTAAATACATTTTAGGATACCCTCCTGCTTTCTATCAGCAGGATCCTTAAGGGCGGCCATCTCAGGAGAGGATAGAGCCCTTGTTCTTACAAGCGTGTGAGCGCCTTATCCCCCCTAGGGGGTGTTTCCCAACGCACCCTAACCTCTGGCGGGAAAAGGTATACTGCCAATAACTTTTTAGAAATTATCAATTGTTATCGGGGGGAAACCTGTAAACATTTTCCATTGCCTCAATCATGCAATGTGTGGCCCTATTGGAAATCACGGTTGTCTCTTCACCGTCGACACAGGAGTCAGTATCCGTGTCGGCGTCTGTATCTGAGGTAACGGGCGCTTTAGAGCCCCTGTATGAGACGTCTGGACATGCACAAGCTGAGTAGCCGGCTGTCTCATGTCAACCACTGTCTTTAATACAAAGTTGACACTGTCACGCAATTTCAACAGTACATCCACTCAGGTGTCGACCCCCTCTAGGGGGTGACAACACTATTACAGACACTCTACTCCGTCTCCACATCATTTTTCTCCTCATACATGTCGACACAAACGTACCGACACAAAGCACACACACAGGGAATGCTCTGATAGAGGACAGGACCCCACTAGCCCTTTGGGGAGACAGAGGGAGAGTTTGCCAGCACACACCAGAGCGCTATATAATATATATATATATATATATATATATATATATATATACACACATATATACACAGGGATAACCTTATATAAGTGTTTTTCCCTTTATAGCTGCTGTATTGTTTATACTGCGCCTAATTTGTGCCCCCCTCTCTTTTTTAACCCCTTTCTGTAGTGTAGTGACTGCAGGGGAGAGCCAGGGAGCTTCCCTCCAACTGAGCTGTGAGGGAAAATGGCGCCAGTGTGCTGAGGAGATAGGCTCCGCCCCTTTCTCGGCGTCCTTATCATCCGTTTTTCTGTATGTTTTGGCAGGGGTTAAATGCATCCATATAGCCCAGGAGTTATATGTGATGCATTTATTTTAGCCATATAAGGTTTTTATCGATTTATTGCGTCTCAGGGCGCTGCCCCCCCAGCGCCCTGCACCCTCAGTGACCGGAGTGTGAAGTGTGCTGAGAGCAATGGCGCACAGCTGCGGTGCTGTGCGCTACCTTATCTGAAGACAGGATCGTCTTCTGCCGCCGATTTTCCGGACCTCTTCGCTCTTCTGGCTCTCTAAGGGGGCCGGCGGCGCGGCTCCGGGACCCATCCAGGCTGAACCTGTGATCGTCCCTCTGGAGCTAATGTCCAGTAGCCAAGAAGCCCAATCCACTCTGCACGCAGGTGAGTTCGCTTCTTCTCCCCTTAGTCCCTCGATGCAGTGAGCCTGTTGCCAGCAGGTCTCACTGAAAATAAACCTAAACTAAAACTTTCACAAAGAGCTCAGGAGAGCCCCTAGTGTGCACCCTTCTCGTTCGGGCACAGAGATCTAACTGAGGCTTGGAGGAGGGTCATAGGGGGAGGAGCCAGTGCACACCAGGTGATCCTAAAGCTTTCTTTAGATGTGCCCATTCCCAGCATCCACTAGGACGTCAGAGAAATAAGAATTTACTTACCGATAATTCTATTTCTCGTAGTCCGTAGTGGATGCTGGGAACTCCGTAAGGACCATGGGGAATAGCGGCTCCGCAGGAGACTGGGCACAAAAGTAAAGCTTTAGGACTACCTGGTGTGCACTGGCTCCTCCCCCTATGACCCTCCTCCAAGCCTCAGTTAGGATACTGTGCCCGGACGAGCGTACACAATAAGGAAGGATTTTTGAATCCCGGGTAAGACTCATACCAGCCACACCGTACAACTTGTGATCTGAACCCAGTTAACAGCATGATAACAGAGGAGCCTCTGGAAAGATGGCTCACAACAACAATAACCCGATTTAGTTAACAATAACTATGTACAAGTATTGCAGACAATCCGCACTTGGGATGGGCGCCCAGCATCCACTACGGACTACGAGAAATAGAATTATCGGTAAGTAAATTCTTATTTTCTCTGACGTCCTAGTGGATGCTGGGAACTCCGTAAGGACCATGGGGATTATACCAAAGCTCCCAAACGGGCGGGAGAGTGCGGATGACTCTGCAGCACCGAATAAGAGAACTCCAGGTCCTCCTCAGCCAGGGTATCAAATTTGTAGAATTTAGCAAACGTGTTTGCCCCTGACCAAGTAGCTGCTCGGCAAAGTTGTAAAGCCGAGACCCCTCGGGCAGCCGCCCAAGATGAGCCCACCTTCCTTGTAGAATGGGCATTTACAGATTTTGGCTGTGGCAGGCCTGCCACAGAATGTGCAAGCTGAATTGTACTACAATCCAACGAGTAATAGTCTGCTTCGAAGCAGGAGCACCCAGCTTGTTGGGTGCATACAAGATAAACAGCGAGTCAGATTTTCTGACTCCAGCCGTCCTGGAAACATATTTTCAGGGCCCTGACAACGTCTAGCAACTTGGAGTCCTCCAAGTCCGTAGTAGCCGCAGGCACCACAATAGGTTGGTTCAGGTGAAACGCTGACACCACCTTAGGGAGAAACTGAGGACGAGTCCTCAATTCCGCCCTGTCCGAATGGAAAATCAGATAGGGGCTTTTGCAGGATAAAGCCGCCAATTCTGACACTCGCCTGGCCGAAGCCAGGGCCAACAGCATGGCCACTTTCCATGTGAGATATTTTAAATCCACAGATTTAAGTGGTTCAAACCAATGTGATTTGAGGAACCCCAAAACTACATTGAGATCCCAAGGTGCCACTGGAGGCACAAAAGGAGGCTGTATATGCAGCACCCCCTTGACAAACGTCTGAACTTCAGGAACTGAAGCCAGTTCTTTCTGGAAGAAAATCGACAGGGCCGAAATCTGAACCTTAATGGATCCCAATTTGAGGCCCATAGACACTCCTGTTTGCAGGAAACGCAGGAATCGACCCAGTTGAAATTCCTCCGTTGGGGCCTTCCTGGCCTCGCACCACGCAACATATTTTCGCCAAATGCGGTGATAATGCTTTGCGGTTACATCCTTCCTGGCTTTGATCAGGGTAGGGATGACTTCCTCCGGAATGCCTTTTTCCTTCAGGATCCGGCGTTCAACCGCCATGCCGTCAAACGCAGCCGCGGTAAGTCTTGGAACAGACAGGGTCCTTGCTGGAGCAGGTCCCTTCTTAGAGGCAGAGGCCACGGGTCCTCTGTGAGCATCTCTTGAAGTTCCGGGTACCAAGTCCTTCTTGGCCAATCCGGAGCCACGAGTATAGTTCTTACTCCTCTCAGTCTTATAATTCTCAGAACCTTGGGTATGAGAGGCAGAGGAGGGAACACATACACTGACTGGTACACCCACGATGTTACCAGAGCGTCCACAGCTATTGCCTGAGGGTCCCTTGACCTGGCGCAATACCTGTCCAGTTTTTTGTTGAGGCGGGACGCCATCATGTCCACCTTTGGTTTTTCCCAACGGTTTACAATCATGTGGAAGACTTCTGGATGAAGTCCCCACTCTCCCGGGTGGAGGTCGTGCCTGCTGAGGAAGTCTGCTTCCCAGTTGTCCACTCCCGGAATGAACACTGCTGACAGTGCTATCACATGATTTTCCGCCCAGCGAAGAATCCTTGCAGCTTCTACCATTGCCCTCCTGCTACTTGTGCCGCCCTGTCTGTTTACGTGGGCGACTGCCGTGATGTTGTCCGACTGGATCAACACCGGCTGACCTTGAAGCAGAGGTCTTGCTAGGCTTAGAGCATTGTAAATGGCCCTTAGCTCCAGGATATTTATGTGAAGTGACGTTTCCAGGCTTGACCACAAGCCCTGGAAATTCCTTCCCGGTGTGACTGCTCCCCAGCCTCGCAGGCTGGCATCCGTGGTCACCAGGACCCAGTCCTGAATGCCGAATCTGCGGCCCTCTAGAAGATGAGCACTCTGCAACCACCACAGGAGAGACACCCTGGTCTTTGGTGACAAGGTTATCCGCTGATGCATCTGAAGATGCGACCCGGACCATTTGTCTAGCAGATCCCACTGGAAAGTTCTTGCGTGGAATCTGCCGAATGGGATTGCTTCGTAGGAAGCCACCATTTTTCCCAGGACCTTTGTGCATTGATGCACTGACACTTGGCCTGGTTTTAGGAGGTTTCTGACTAGTTCGGATAACTCCCTGGCTTTCTCCTCCGGGAGAAACACCCTTTTCTGGACTGTGTCCAGGATCATCCCTAGGAATAGAAGACGTGTCGTCGGGATCAGCTGCGATTTTGGAATATTGAGAATCCAACCGTGCTGCCGCAACACTACCTGAGATAGTGCTACCCCGACTTCCAACTGTTCCCTGGATCTTGCCCTTATCAGGAGATCGTCCAAGTAAGGGATAACTAAAACTCCCTTCCTTCGAAGGAGTATCATCATTTCGGCAATTACCTTGGTAAAGACCCAGGGTGCCGTGGACAATCCAAACGGCAGCGTCTGAAACTGATAGTGACAGTTCTGTACCACAAACCTGAGGTACCCTTGGTGAGAAGGGTAAATTGGGACATGGAGGTAAGCATCCTTGATGTCCAGAGACACCATATAATCCCCTTCTTCCAGGTTCGCAATCACTGCTCTGAGTGACTCCATCTTGAATTTGAACCTCTGTATGTAAGTGTTCAAGGATTTTAGATTTAAAATCGGTCTCACCGAGCCGTCCGGCTTCGGTACCACAAACAGCGTGGAATAATACCCCTTTCCCTGTTGCAGGAGGGGTACCTTGATTATCACCTGCTGGGAATACAGCTTGTGAATGGCTTCCAATACCGCCTCCCTGTCGGAGGGAGACGTCGGTAAAGCAGACTTTAGGAAACGGCGAGGGGGAGACGTCTCGAATTCCAATTTGTACCCCTGAGATACCACCTGAAGGATCCAGGGGTCCACTTGCGAGTGAGCCCACTGCGCGCTGAAATTCTTGAGACGGGCCCCCACCGTGCCTGAGTCCGCTTGTAAAGCCCCAGCGTCAGCGGCAGAGGGCTTCTGTTCCTGGGAACTGGCTGTTTGCTGCAGCCTTTTCCCTCTCCCTCTGCCACGGGGCAGAAAAGAGGAACCTTTTGCCCGCTTGCCCTTATGGGGCCGAAAGGACTGCGCCTGATAATACGGCGTCTTCTTATGTTGAGAGGCGACCTGGGGTAAAAATGTGGATTTCCCAGCAGTTGCCGTGGCTACCAGGTCTGATAGACCTACCCCAAATAACTCCTCCCCTTTATAAGGCAATACTTCCATATGCCTTTTGGAATCCGCATCCCCTGACCACTGTCGTGTCCATAACCCTCTTCTGGCAGAAATGGACAGCGCACTTACTCTTGATGCCAGTCGGCAGATATCCCTCTGTGCATCACGCATATATAGAAATGCATCTTTTAAATGCTCTATAGTCAGTAATATACTGTCCCTGTCTAGGGTATCAATATTGTCCGTCAGGGAATCCGACCAAGCCACCCCAGCACTGCACATCCGGGCTGAGGCGATTGCTGGTCGCAGTATAACTCCCGTGTGGGTGTATATACATTTTAGGATATTTTCCTGCTTTCCGTCAGCAGGTTCCTTAAGGGCGGCCGTCTCAGGAGAGGGTAGTGCCACCTGTTTAGACAAGCGTGTGAGCGCTTTATCCACCCTAGGGGGTGTTTCCCAACGTGCCCTATCCTCTGGCGGGAAAGGGTATGATGCCAATAACCTTTTAGGAATTATCAGTTTTTTATCGGGGGAAACCCACGCTTCATCACACACTTCATTTAATTCCTCCGATGCAGGAAAAACTACAGGCAGTTTCTCACCAAACATAATACCCTTTTTAGTGGTACTTGTATTATCAGAAATATGTAAAACATTTTTCATTGCCTCAATCATGTAACGTGTGGCCCTACTGGAAGTCACATTCGTCTCTTCATCGTCGACACTGGAGTCAGTATCCGTGTCGGCGTCTGTGTCTGCCATCTGAGGTAACGGGCGTTTTAGAGCCCCTGATGGCCTTTGAGACACCTGGACAGGCACAAGCTGAGTAGCCGGCTGTCTCATGTCGTCAACTGTCTTTTGTAAAGAGCTGACACGGTCACGTAATTCCTTCCATAAGCCCATCCACTCAGGTGTCGACTCCCTAGGGGGTGACATCTCTATTACAGGCAATTGCTCCGCCTCCACATCATTTTCCTCCTCAAACATGTCGACACAATCGTACCGACACACCGCACACACACAGGGAATGCTCTGATAGAGGACAGGACCCCACTAGCCCTTTGGGAAGACAGAGGGAGAGTATGCCAGCACACACCAGAGCGCTATATATACACAGGGATACCACTATATAATGTGTTTTTCCCTTTATAGCTGCTATTATCAAACTGCGCCAAATTAGTGCCCCCCCTCTCTTTTTTACTGTTTTCTGTAGTGCAGGACTGCAGGGGAGAGTCAGGGAGACGTCCTTCCAGCGGAGCTGTGATGGAAAATGGCGCCAGTGTGCTGAGGAGATAGGCTCCGCCCCCTTCTCGGCGGACTTTTCTCCCGCTTTTTGCTGAATTCTGGCAGGGGTTAAAATACATCCATATAGCCCTGGGGGTTATATGTGGTATATTTTCGCCAGCCAAGGTGTTTATATTGCTGCTCAGGGCGCCCTGCACCCTCAGTGACTGGAGTGTGAAGTGTGCCTGAGGAGCAATGGCGCACAGCTGCAGTGCTGTGCGCTACCTTGTTGAAGACGGATGTCTTCTGCCGCCGATTTTCCGGACCTCTTCTTGCTTCTGGCTCTGTAAGGGGGCCGGCGGCGCGGCTCTGGGACCGGACTCCGAGGCTGGGCCTGTGTTCGGTCCCTCTGGAGCTAATGGTGTCCAGTAGCCAAAAAGCCCAAGCTGGCTGCAAGCAGGCAGGTTCGCTTCTTCTCCCCTTAGTCCCTCGATGCAGTGAGCCTGTTGCCAGCAGGTCTCACTGAAAATAAGAAACCTAAAACTAACTTTTTCTAAGAAGCTCAGGAGAGCCCCCTAGATTGCACCCTGCTCGGTCGGGCACAAAAATCTAACTGAGGCTTGGAGGAGGGTCATAGGGTGAGGAGCCAGTGCACACCAGGTAGTCCTAAAGCTTTACTTTTGTGCCCAATCTCCTGCGGAGCCGCTATTCCCCATGGTCCTTACAGAGTTCCCAGCATCCACTAGGACGTCAGAGAAAATTCGATTTACCAGCCGTAGCAGTAGAGACAAGGTCCGAGAGGCCTTCTCCAAACAACTCCTTCCCCTTGTAAGGCAACGACTCCATAAGCCGATTTGAAACTGCATCCCCCCGTCAACTGTCGGGTCCACAAGAGTCGCCTAGCAGAAATAGACATAGCATTTATTCTGGAGCTTAGTAAACAAATGTCTCTTTGAGCATCCCTCATATATAACGCAGCATCCTTGATATGCTCTAGGGTCATTAGAATGGTATCCTTATCTAGGGTCTCAATCTCCGTAGACAAGGAATCTGTCCATGCTGCGACAGCACTACAAACCCAGGCCGATGCCATAGCCGGCCTAACAATAGTACCAGAATGTGTGTAAATGTACTTCATGGTAACTTCCTGCTTACGATCCGCAGGATCCTTGAGGGTAGCAGTATCCTGGGAAGGCAGTGCCACCTTCTTGGATAAGCGTGTCAACGCCTTGTCTACATTAGGCGAAGATTCCCATCGTATCCTGTCCTTTTGTGGGAAGAGATACGCCATAAGAATCCTTTTGGGAACTTGTAGTCTTCCTGTCTGGAGATTCCCAAGCCTTTTCGCACAATTCGCTTAGCTCAAATGAGGACGGAAAGGTGATCTCAGGCTTTTTCTCTTTATACATGTGTACCCTTGTGTCAGGGACAGGGGGTTCCTCAGTAATATGCAAAACCTCTTTAATGGCAATGATCATGTAACGAATACCTTTAGCCGCTTTTGGCTGTAATTTTGCATCCTCATAGTCGACACTGGAATCTGAATCCGTGTCGGTATCTGTGTCAGTGATCTGGGATAATGTGCGTTTCTGAGACCCAGAAGGTCCCGGTGCCACTGGGACAGAAATGGTCTGACTACCTGACTGATCCCTAGCCTCAGTTTTGTCTAATCTCTTATGCAATAAATGGACATTAGCATTCAAGACATTCCACATATCCATCCAGTCCGGTGTCTGCGTTGCCGACGGCGACCTGACAATCATGCACTCCCCCTCCTCCTTAGGCGAGCCTTCATCGTCAAACATGTTGACACACGCGTACCGACACACTCTACACACACAGGGAAACTCTTTTCTGAAGACAGGTTCCCCTTTAGGCCCTTGAGAGAGAGAGAGAATGCCAGCACACACCCCAGCGCTATATGACCCCTGAGAAAAACACAGAATGTTTACCCAGTAGCGCTGCTGTAATGTATAATCGCCAATTATGTGCGCCCCCCTCTACTTTAATACCCTCTTTCACCGTGTGTCAAGCAGGGGAGATCCCGGGGAGCTTCCTCTCAGCGGTGCTGTGGATAGAAAATGGCGCTGGTGAGTGCTGAGGGAGAAGGCCCGCCCCCTCGGCGGCGGGTTTTTGTCCCGCTCAAACTTAATAAAATATGGCGGGGGCTCTTTTATATACATGTACAGTGCCCACCTGTACATGTATATAGTCATTTGCCATAGGAGAGGTATTCTATTGCTGCCCAGGGCGCCCACCCTGCGCCCTTACAGTGACCGGAGTATGTGAGGTGTATGGGAGCAATGACGCACAGCTGCAGTGCTGTGCGTTACCTCAGTGAAGCCCCCGAGGGCTTCTGCCGCCTCAGTAGTCTTCTTTCTTCGTTTCTTCCGGCTCTGCGAGGAGAACGGCGGCGCGGCTCTGGGATGAACGCCCAGGACAAACCTGTGTTCCACTCCCTCTGAAGCTAATGGTGTCCAGTAGCCGAGAAGCAGAGCCTATCATTTAAGTAGGTCTGCTCCTCTCTCCTCAGTCCCTCGGTGCAGGGAGTCTGTTGCCAGCAGAGCTCCCTGAAAATAAGAAAAAATAAGATTTTACTTACCGGTAAATCTATTTCTCGTAGTCCGTAGTGGATGCTGGGGACTACGTAAGGACCATGGGGAATAGATGGGCTCCACAGGAGACATGGGCCTTTTAAGAAAGACTTTAGATTCTGGTGTGCTCTGGCTCCTCCCTCTATGTCCCTTCTCCAGACCTCAGTTAGAGAAACTGTGCCCGGAAGAGCTGACCGTACAAAGGAAAGGATTTTGGAAATCCAGGGCAAGACTCATACCAGCCACACCGTATAACTTGTGATAGACTTACCCAGTTAACAGTATGAACAACAACAGAGCATCAGATCACCCCTGATGCAACTATAACTTAACCCTTATTTAAGCAATAACTATAAACAAGCATTGCAGAAGAAGTCCGCACTTGGGACGGGCGCCCAGCATCCACTACGGACTACGAGAAATAGATTTACCGGTAAGTAAAATCTTATTTTCTCTAACGTCCTAGTGGATGCTGTGGACTCCGTAAGGACCATGGGGATTATACCAAAGCTCCCAAACGGGCGGGAAAGTGCGGATGACTCTGCAGCACCGATTGAGCAAACAGGAGGTCCTCCTCAGCCAGGGTATCAAACTTGTAGAACCTTGCAAAGGTGTTTGAACCTGACCAAGTAGCCGCTCGGCAAAGTTGTAATGCAGAGACCCCTCGGGCAGCCGCCCAAGAAGAGCCCACCTTCCTTGTGGAATGGGCCTTAACTGATTTAGGCAGCGGCAATCCAGCCGCAGAATGAGCCTGCTGAATCGTGTTACAGATCCAGCGAGCAATAGTCTGCTTTGAAGCAGGCGCCCCAAGCTTGTTGGAAGCATACAGGATAAACAAAGATTCTGTTTTCCTGACCCTAGCCGTTCTGGCTACATAAACCTTCAAAGCCCTGACCACATCCAGTAACTCGGAATCCTCCAAGTCAGTAGTAGCCACAGGCACCACAATAGGTTGGTTCATATGAAAGGATGAAACCACTTTCGGCAGAAATTGTGGGCGGGTCCGCAATTCTGCTCTATCCGCATGGAAAACCAGATAAGGGCATTTATTTGACAAAGCCGCCAATTCTGACACACGCCTAGCCGAAGCCAAGGCTAGTAGCATGACCACCTTCCACGTGAGATATTTCAATTCCACCGACTTGAGTGGTTCAAACCAGTGTGATTTCAGGAAACTCAACACCACGTTAAGATCCCAAGGTGCCACTGGAGGCACAAAAGGGGGCTGAATATGCAGCACTCCCTTTACAAACGTCTGAACTTCAGGCAGAGAAGCCAGTTCTTTTTGAAAGAAAATGGATAGGGCCGAAATCTGGATCTTAATGGAACCCAATTTTAGGCCCAAAGACACTCCCGACTGTAGGAAGTGAAGGAAACGGCCCAGCTGGAATTCCTCCGTAGGGGCATTCCTGGCCTCACACCAAGCAACATATTTTCGCCATATACGGTGATAATGTTGAGCCGTCACGTCCTTCCTAGCCTTTATCAGCGTAGGAATGACCTCATCCGGAATGCCTTTTCTGCTAGGATCCGGCGTTCAACCGCCATGCCGTCAAACGCAGCCGCGGTAAGTCTTGGAACAGACAGGGCCCCTGTTGCAACAAGCCCTGTCTTAGAGGTAGAGGCCACGGGTCCTCTGTGAGCATTTCTTGCAGATCTGGAAACCAAAGTCCTTCTTGGCCAATCCGGAACAATGAGTATTGTTCTCACTCCTCTTTCTTATGATTCTCAGCACCTTGGGTATGAGAGGAAGAGGAGGAAATACATAGACCGACTGGAACACCCACGGCGTCACCAGTGCGTCCACAGCTATCGCCTGAGGGTCTCTTTACCTGGCGCAATACTTCTGTAGCTTTTTGTTGAGGCGGGATGCCATCATGTCCACCTGTGGCAGTTCCCACCGACTTGCAACCTGCGTGAAGACTTCTTGATGAAGTCCCCATTCTCCCGGGTGGAGGTCGTGCCTGCTGAGCAAGACTGCTTCCCAGTTGTCCACTCCCGGAATGAACACTGCTGACAGTGCGCTTACGTGATTCTCCGTCCAGCAAAGAATTCTGGTTGCTTCTACCATCGCCACCCTGCTCCTTGTGCCGCCTTGGTGGTTTACATGAGCCACTGCGGTGATGTTGTCTGACTGAATCAGAACCGGTTGGTCGCGAAGTAGGGACTACGCTTGGCGTAGGGCGTTGTATATGGCCCTTAGTTCCAGGATGTTGATGTGGAAGCAAGTCTCCTGACTTGACCACAGACCTTGGAAATTTCTTCCTTGTGTGACTGCCACCCACCCTCGGAGGCTTGCATCCGTGGTCACCAGGACCCAGTCCTGAATGCCGAATCTGCGGCCCTCGAGGAGGTGAGCACTCTGCAGCCACCACAGGAGAGACACCCTGGCCCTGGGGGATAGGGTGATTAACCGATGCATCTGAAAATGTGATCCGGACCATTTGTCCAGTAGATCCCATTGAAAGGTCCTCGCATGGAACCTGCCAAAGGGAATGGCCTCGTATGATGGCACCATCTTTCCCAAGACTCGCGTGCAGTGATGCACCGACACCTGTTTTGGTTTCAATAGGTTTCTGACCAGTGTCATGAGTTCCTGAGCCTTCTCCATCGGGAGATAAACTCTCTTCTGGTCTGTGTCCAGAATCATGCCCAGGAAAGGCAGACGAGTCATAGGAATCAACTGCGACTTTGGAATATTTAGAATCCAGCCGTGTTGACGTAACACTTCCAGAGAACATGCTACGCTGATCAGCAACTGCTCTCTTGACCTCGCCTTTATGAGGAGATCGTCCAAGTATGGGATAATTGTGACCCCTTGCTTCCGCAGGAGTAGCATCATTTCCGCCATTACCTTGGTAAATATTCTCGGTGCCGTGGAGAGACCAAACGGCAACGTTTGAAATTGGTAATGGCAATCCTGTACCACAAATCTGAGGTACGCATGATGAGGTGGATAAATGGGGACATGAAGGTATGCATCCTTTATGTCCAAAGACACCATAAAATCCCCCCCTTCCAGGCTTGCGATGACCGCTCTGAGCGATTCCATCTTGAACTTGAACCTTTTCAGGTATATGTTCAGGGATTTTAAATTCAATATGGGTTTGACCGAACCGTCCGGTTTCGGTACCACAAACATGGTCGAATAACAACCCCTTCCTTGTTGAAGGAGGGGAACCTTGACCACCACCTGTTGAAGATACAATTTGTGAATTGCAGTTAACACTATTTCCCTCTCTAATGGGGAAGCTGTCAGGGCTGATTTGAGGTATCGGTGAGGGGGCATCTCTTCGAATTCCAGCTTGTATCCCTGAGACACAATCTCTATTGCCCAGGGATCCAACTGGGAGTGAACCCACTTGTGGCTGAAATTTCGGAGACACGCCCCCACCAGGCCTGGCTCAGTCTGTGGAGCCCCAGCGTCATGCGGTGGATTTAGTGGAAGCGGGGAGGACATCTGTTCCTGGGAACTAGCTGCGTTGTGCAGCTTCCTTCCTCTGCCCCTGCCAAGAAAGGACACACCTCGGACTTTCTTGCCTTTTTGTGATCGAAAGGACTGCATTTGGTAATAACGTGCTTTCTTAGGTTGTGAGGAAACATATGGCAAAAAATTTGACTTTCCAGCAGTGGCTGTGGAGACCAGGTCAGAGAGACCCTCCCCAAACAATTTCTCACCCTTGTAAGGTAAAACCTCCATGTGCCTTTTTGAGTCGGCTTCACCTGGCCATTGCAGAGTCCACAGGACCCTTCTGGCAGAAAATCGACATAGCATTTATTCTAGAGCCCAGTAGACTAATGTCTCTTTGAGCATCTCTCATATATAGGTCAGCGTCTTTTATATGCCCCAGGGTCATCAATATAGTATCCTTGTCTAAGGTATCAATGTTCCTCAGATAAGGTATCCGTCCATGCTGCTACAGCACTACACACCCAGGCCGACGCAATTGCCGGCCTTAGTGAGGTACCTGAATGTGTATAAATGGACTTCAGGGTACCCTCTTGCTTTCTATCCGCAGCATCTTTTAGGGTGGCCGTATCCTGTGACGGCAGGGCTACCCTCTTGGATAAGCGTGTTAAAGCTTTGTCCACCCTAGGGGAGGATTCCCAGCGTAACCTGTTCGTTGGCGGGAAAGGATACGCCATAAGCATCCGTTTGGAAATCTGCAGTTTTTTTATCTGGAGATTCCCAAGCCTTTTCACATAACTAATTTAGCTTGTGTGAAGGGGGAAGGTCACCACCTGCCTTTTTTCCCCATACATATGAACCCTCTTGTCTGGGACTGGGGTTCCCTCTGATGTGCAACACATCCTTAATTGCTATAATCATATAACGGATGGATTTAGCCAATTTAGGCTGTAACTTTGCATCATCGTAATCGACACTGGAGTCAGAATCCATATCGGTATCTGTGTCAACAATTTGGGATAGTGGGCGCTTCTGAGACCCTGGCGGCCTCTGCGACATAGGATCAGGCACGGGCTGAGACCCTGACTGTCATAAGGTTTCAGCTTTATCCAACCTTTTATGCAAGGAATTAACATTATCATTTAAAACCTTCCACATATCTATCCAATCAGGTGTCGGCGGAGACACCACATTCATTTGCTCCCGCTCTGTTTCCACATAGCCTTCGTCAAACATGTCGACACAAGCGTACCGACACACCACACACACAGGGAATGCTCTTTTTGAAGACCGTTCCCCCACAAGGCCCTTTGAAGAGACAGAGAGAGAGAGTATGCCAGCACACACCCCAGCGCTATATAACCCAGGAATCACACAGTAACTTAGTGTAAACCCAGTAGTCGCTGTAATAATGATTTTTGCGCCTAATTATGTGCCCCCCCCCCCTCTCTTTTTTACCCTCTTCTACCGTGTATCTGCAGGGGAGAGCCTGGGGAGCTTCCTCTCAGCGGAGCTGTGGAGAAAAAATGGCTCTGGTGAGTGCTGAGGAAGAAGCCCCGCCCCCTCAGCGGCGGGCTTCTGTCCCGCGTTTATGTACATTATGGCGGGGGCTCATACATATATACAGTGCCCAACTGTATATATGTCCAACTTTTGCTAAGAGGTCCTAATTGCTGCCCAGGGCGCCCCCCCTGCGCCCTGCACCCTTACAGTGACCGGAGTATGTGGGTGTAGTGTGGTAGCAATGGCGCACAGCTGCAGTGCTGTGCGCTACCTCAGTGAAGACTGGAGTCTTCTGCCACCGATTTCGAAGTCTTCTTGCTTCTTTCACCCGGCTTCTGTCTTCTGGCTCTGCGAGGGGGACGGCGGCGCGGCTCCGGGATCGGACACCAAAGGGTGAGATCCTGTGTACGATCCCTCTGGAGCTAATGGTGTCCAGTAGCCTAAGAAGCAGGACCTATCTGCAGAGAGTAGGGCTGCTTCTCTCCCCTCAGTCCCACGATGCAGGGAGTCTGTTGCCAGCAGAGCTCCCTGAAAATAAAAAAACCTAACAAAATACTTTCTTATAGCAAGCTCAGGAGAGCTCACTGAACAGCACCCATCTTCCTCTGGGCACAGTCTAAAACTGAGGTCTGGAGGAGGGGCATAGAGGGAGGAGCCAGTGCACACCCAGAGTCTAAAGTCTTTCTTAAAGTGCCCATGTCTCCTGCGGAGCCAGTCTATTTCCCATGGTCCTTACGGAGTCCCAGCATCCTCTAGGACGTTAGAGAAAGAGTTAATAGGGCATTTATTCCTATTTGTTTTACCAGATATTAAATCAGCCTGGTGACAAGGCAAGACATGAGACTACAAGTATTCCACCAGTAAACCCCATCAGTGTTCACAACCACTTCAAGCAGATGGCAGCAAGGGGGATCAGGATTTAGGGGTGAAACGAGTGGAGAAAAGAACTAGTGGAGAAGTTGCCTATGGCAGACCAATCAGCTTTGAAGGAAACTTATCGAGTGCATTCTATAAAATGTGAAGGAGATGCTGATCTTTTCACTGCTTCATGAATAGACCCCTTAGTTACATGCTCTTCACAACGTTATGGCTTTATCAATTTGCTTTTTACCAGCTTTAAGGTTTTTTTTTTTGGGGGTGGGGGGGTGGACGATGTTGCTGGGATAGTTTTTCCTTACTAACAGAAACTGAGATACAATAGCATTCTATAACGGGGAAAGTGAACAGGTTATATTCTATCCTGAATAAATAACTTAATTTGAATAAATACACATACCAAACTTCAATGCAGTCTCCCCAATGTAAGGAATCAGTTCATTTTTTGTGTGTTCCATTAATAAATAAATGTAAAAAAAAAAAAAAAAAATTAGAAGGAGGAGGAGTGCTTTATGCGGGCTCCTGTGAGGTATACTTTCCATTTTTATAAAGTGCACCCAGTGCATGTAGCAGCTTACATACCATATATAGAAATGTGTGGGTTCACTTCCTATTGAGTCATACACAGCCAAATGTGCAGAGGAAAAAAAGCAGTTTTGCAAACTAAGGCTGTGCAGGCTGTTCTCTATCAATTGGCAGCATGCTACTTATTGTTCAGCTTGCCTTGCACAGTAGCACACAAGCTTCCGATGTGCTCATACAACGGAATGTCACTCCTATATAAACAATCTCCATTTAATGGTGTGAATATGATGCAGCAAGGGCACAGGGATTAGTAATACAGTAATTACAAAGGTATGGCTCTCCCTGCCACATCATTTATTGGGGTCAACTCAATTAGCAGCAAGGATTTGCAGTAGTCTCATATGTTGGGCAGTGATCGCAAAAACGCGCTATGGCACATATTTTACTCACTTTTGAGGACTTGGGACTCACATTTTAAAAATAGCTGGTTCCCCAAGGACGCGATCCGCCCGCAGCCAATCCCGCAGCGGTGGGGTGGGGGCTGAGTGTTCTCGCGGCTGCAGTGTTCCTTTCCCTAGTGTTCCCGCAGCTGGACTCGGAGCTGAAGGGCCGGGTAAGTGGTGTGTGTGCAGACGGGGGAATGCAGAGAGGCACGGAGGGGTGCAGGGATCGGCAACGTATGGAGGAGCTGCTGCTGGAGCTGTGCGCCGGGGAGCTGCTGCGGGAGAACCAGAAACAGCGCTCCGCCCTGTGTGCCCTGTAGCCGCTGCCAATAGCTGCCGCCTGGACACTGTCAAACTGTGCGTGCTTAGGGGAGGCGCAGACCCTGGGCTGCTCCCGCACACAGTGGGGCAGATGTATTAAGCCTGGAAAAGGCATAAGGAAGTGATAAACCAGTGATAAGGGCAAGGTGATAAATGCACCAGCCAATCACCTCCTAACTGTCAATTTGCATGTTGGAGCGGATTGGCTGGTGCGTTTATGACCTTACGCATATCACTGGTTTATCACTTCCTTATGCCTTCTCCAGGTTAATACATCTGCCCCAGTGTCCGCAGCCGCCTGCTCCAGACCCTGACATCACTGCACCAGGTGTGTGTGTGTGTGTGTGTGTGTGTGTGTGTGTGTGTGTGTGTGTGTGTGTGTGTGTGTGTGTGTGTGTGTGTGGGGGGGGGGGGGGGGGGGAGGGGGGGTAGAGAGGCGAACAGAGGGGGAAAGTAGAGAGGGGCGCACAGAGGGCGAAAGGGGGAAGGCAGAGAGGGGCGCACAGAGGGTGAAAGGGGGAAGGCAGAGAGGGGCGCACAGAGTGAGGGGGAAGGCAGAGGGGCGCACAAAGTGAGGGGGAAGGCAGAGGGACACAGGGGAGGGGGGGTCTGGAATGACAGGAGACTGGATTGACACAAGCGTTGTGTCTATTTTCACTTTGTGGAAAGGACCCAGATGCTACCTTGACACAAAGTACAGAAGGCTGGAAAGGTAGGGGGCTGGAGAGACACAAGAGGTTGGAGTAGATTCAGGTGGCAGGAAGTGACGCAGGGAGCACGAATCTGGGTGAACCTTTGTTTGATGATGCATTGGTTATATTCCTACACAATTAGGCAGCTTCGGTCCAGGTGATCTCCTACATGAATATTGAATACAGACTGAAGACGCTGCCTGCCCAGAGAGGATCCATTTTTTCAGAGGTTCCCGGTTGCACTGAAACCACCATGTAGGTAATGTGTATTTGGAATAGAATAGAGAGAAACACTCCCAGAGTGACAAGAAACGGATGGCGTATCATGCTGGCACACTCCCATTTCGAGTTGCCACGTCCCTAAGACTTAAGCACCATTGCCCACAACATCACCCCACAGACCTGTCCCCGCACACTTCACACTGTCAACTATCAGACCTTACCACCTGCCGCCCCTTGTTGCGAGGCCACACCCACTTTCCCAAAAGCACGCGCGCCTACGGCGCACACACAAGAGACCACTCTTTTTCTGGTGCCCACTTTTAAACCCAGAAGCTGCCATCTACCCATACCCACTTCGTAACCCCAGCACTGCCTGCAGATAGCCCCATCCTTGTCAGCAGTACTGCCACAACTACTATCTACCCTTACCCTCTCCTTATCCCCAGTACTGTTTGCCCCTATAACCCTCCTTGCCATCCAGTACTGCCCCAGCTGCTATTTACCCTTTCCCTCTACCTAAACACAGCACTGCTCGACACTAGCCCCCTCCCTCCCAGCACTGTGCCAAGTGCTTTCTACACTTACCCCCAGCACTGCCTGCCTGCCCTTAACCCTTTATCCCAACTTCTCCCTGCCTCTACCCCCAGCTGCTGCTTGCCCTTAAACCTCTTTACCCCAAATGCTACCTGCCCCCAGCACTGTCCCAACTGCTGCCTGCCCTCATCCCCCATAATTTGTGATAGGACCCAAAAATTGTGGAATAGGACCCCAATTTTTTTAAAGTAATGGGTCCATGGGACCCACAATTTTTT
Organism: Pseudophryne corroboree; assembly: GCF_028390025.1. Classification (NCBI taxonomy): domain Eukaryota; kingdom Metazoa; phylum Chordata; class Amphibia; order Anura; family Myobatrachidae; genus Pseudophryne; species Pseudophryne corroboree. The sequence continues at coordinate 810,065,184 of NC_086447.1, forward strand.
TCACTCACCGCGATCACTGTGTTGGGATTTGTGCAATCTACTGCCATTATTGTTCCATGGGCAATTTCTGAGAAGTAAAACTCACTGTCAAAAGTTGTAACAGGTTTCTTGGTGCCCTTTTCACACTGGTGATCGTTTTTAAAATGACAGCCTACTGTAGAAAAATTCAGCAGTGCCATATCGTCTCCAACTTGCAGTGCTCCTGAGATTAATTTTGAACTTCATGATGAAGCTCGTTTGCAAAACCTTGCAGATTCCACATGTCAAATTTTAGAAGAAAAAAAATCCAAGATCCACTTCCCAATTTATTAATTTGAATACTGAGTGTGAAATATAGGTATCACTGATCAATGCATGTAATTTATGTTTGGGAAAAAAAAAAAAACCTGAGCTGGTATTGACCCAATAAACTACCAATATTAAACAGACTGCACTTGTTCAAAAAAAATTTAATAAATAAAAAAAAACACCAAAAAAAAAAACCCACACATTCTTGTTACTAATAAATTGTTATGGGCAGATTTAATACTGAAAGAAAATGGAGAACCAGCTATGTGAGGTCACAAGGGAGGGTATGCATACATTCCACAGGAATCTTATCTGAACATGTCCCAACTAGGTAGATACCTGTGACTGAATTTTACTGCTGCTATACTGACAAACAAGAGTTACTGATACCGTTTCCATAGCACACTCGCTTCAATATTCTGTAGGGGGAAAAAAGGCAGATTTTTTTTATATTAATTATCCTGATCACAGAATTTAATTTTATGGAAACCTGCTACAAGGTGTAGCTGATGTGTCATGTACATATAGTGAGTACCCCATAACATTCTGAAGTCCCATAACAAAACCCGCTGAAAGCTAACATGCAAAAGCTCTTACACATGTTACAACTACTGTATGGTGGTGGGTTTCCATCAGGTTTCCCTATGGATAAGTGGGTGGCTTTTATATATAAGAAAACAAATAAGACATCCATTAATATTTTTATGGGAGAACACCTTTCGCTCATTTTAATAAAACCTATAACATCCTAGAGCCGGTTAGTACAGAAAGCCATTAACTATGCCAATATGCCTCTCACAGGTCAAAGTACAGAAATATAAGCTCTCCGATGTCAGTAAACAGACGTGAAGGGTGTGACCGGACCAAATGAGATGTATCTGTGTTGGATATCAATTATTACAAGAGCTCAAGCTTGCGTCTTCATCTGCCAGCAGGAAAACCAAGGTATAAAATTCCGGAATAAAAAACAAAATAAAAAAACTGGAAGAAAAAAAATAAATAATAATAATGAAAGATTGTGTTTTTTTTCCAAAAACAGGGAATTGGTGAATTTTTTTTTTTTTTTTTTTTTTTACACACACGTGTAGCTACAGACTGCAGTCTAGAACGTCGATTCTTAACTATAGTTTGCAATCCTTCATTTTAAATGGTAAGACAGCTAGGAATACCAGGGGTTCAAACAGTACATCAAGCCGTTACAAACAAACCTATACCCAGTCATGTCACTTCTATCTCCTCTAGGGAAGCTATCTACCAAGCATACATCATTTGCCGTGCTGTGGGGCATTGATGGATTTAGAAGACTGTAATGAAGATGCTGCATCATACTATATGCCGACTCCCAGCATTTTGTAACATTATGCCGAGGGTTGATGCACTGATCTCTAGAGAAGAGGATCACTTGTAGCAATATAGTTGCACTGTGCAGGGCAAGTATCCTTCAGTAAGAGACCACGAAGGCCTATAGATCACCCGAAAATCTCAGCCTGGCCCATGTTTTAAGACCGTGAACTATACAGGGATGGACATGTCCACATCAGACCTCAAATGCAGCTTTGTTCCCATTTTGTCTCCTTGTCAAAGAGCAGCTATTCTTTTTGCCAACCATGTCTCATCACTGACCGTAATACAGTACAACACGTCTCTATGTTTTGGTTGAAATTTTTGTACGTAAAGAGGAAGAAGAGGTCTGTAAGAGGAAATTACAGAGAAGGAAAATGGCTCAACGGGGGAGGTGCATCGGTTCCGGTCTCCAGAAAGATGAAGTACAAGTCTACCCAAAAAAGATCTAATCAGGTACCCAAGGAGCAAACACACTTGTGCAGCCTCTTGAGAACGAAAAGGCCACTTCATCCTTAATGAAAATACAAAAACACAAAAATACTCAAGAACAAGGCGCTCGGTGCAGTTTCATAAACAAATAATACTTAAATGTCCTTATGTATTAAAAGGAGAGAATCCCAATTCAGTACGTCTCCTCCCGTGGTGATGCAGATGACTCTTCTATTCCACAGATAGTCTCATGATGATATGTAATAAAACATAATAAAACACATCATAGGGGTCAATTCTATTCGGCAACTTAAGAATAGCGCCGGGAATTAGCTCCCGACGCTATTCAATTCAGCTCCAGTTAAGTCGGCGATGTCCCGTTCTCGCCGACTTAACAGGTAGTTTTGTCGGGAGAACGGGCAATCTCCGACTTAACTCCCCGGCGCGAGGCTGATTCCCGACAGAATCAGCCTCGCGCCGGCCGCGAGGCAGCACTTTTGTCGGGTTTCTTCTCTCATCCCCTGGGGATGAGAGAAGAATTCCCGACAATTGCGGGTCACTAGCAGCTGAATTGAATAGCGTCGGGAGCTAATTCCCGGCGCTATTCTTAAGTTGCCGAATAGAATCGACCCCATAGTGTAATACGTCCCATAATATTTTTCTCAAACTAAAACAAGTCCACTCGGAGTAGATGGCATACCCCACTCACAATGGAAAAATACGATCTCCACACATAAAGGTATCTTCAAGAGTGGAATTGTAATGACTGGTGTGGACGGCCATACCAGTCATTACAATTCCACTCTTGAGGTTTGTGGATGTGGATTTACACTGCCTATGTATATATTTTAGTAAATAAAAGTTTTATATTTCCACCTCCTTGTTTCTCATTTGGGAAAGAAAGGTGACAGCACTGGAGCAGCTTACAAAGAAACCGTTATGTGAGGAACCATGCTTATCTCTGTGTGAGTATGGTACGCATTTATTTTCGTCAACACTTTTTCAGATAAAGATACCTTTATGTGTGGAGATCGTATTTTTCCATTGTGAGTGGGGTATGCCATCTACTCCGAGTGGACTTGTTTTAGTTTGAGAAAAATATTATGGGACATATTACACTATGATGTGTTTTATTATGTTTTATTACATATCATCATAAGACTATCTGTGGAATAGAAGTCATCTGCATCACCACGGGAGGAGACGTACTGAATTGGGATCCTCTCCTTTTAATACATAAGGACATTTAAGTATTATTTGTTAATGAAACGGCACTGAGCGCCTTGTTCTTGAGTATTTTTGTGTAATGAAGTACAAGTCTAGTCTGAAGCTTTGCATTACCGACCCCACCAGGTCTCACTGGATGCCTTCACAGTCTGGCAAAAAGCCATGGAAATGGGTGGGGTGGAAGGGAGGCGGAGGAAATAAATGTAAACCTGTAATTGCACCAATATTTATATATTTGTAGGCTGTGATCACACCTGCACATTGGGAAGCTCTTTTATCCATTAGGCGAAAGCACCAGATCCCTGTTGCAAATTGAAAGCACTAAAGTCTACGTCCTGCAGGCGTTTCCAAAAACCATCTAAGGCTCACCCTGCATTTGTACCAAACCAGATAAACACAAGTCTGCTGAAACTTAAGTCTATTCAAAGGAATGTAAGTGGTTTCTGATGTTACAAACTAGCTGTAAATAGTCAGATAACAGATTTTGGCCAAACAAATACAAAAATAATAAAAGTTCTAAAATAGGCACCTAAAACAGATGTGAGGGCAGACTTAAATTAAATTATGTTTCCACCACACTATGGCCCAATTTAGAAATAGAAGCAAATCAAACACAGGAACAATACAGCAACGATTGCCTCCTAGAATTAAGCTAGGACATACCCCTGCCCAACTGGAAATCTCTCTGCGCATTTTATATTTGCCCCATTGTCAGGGCGGAAATGGCTTCTTTATTTGCTCCAATCTCTGAATAGGGAAAGCTTGCTGCAGCTTTAATCAGACAATGGGGTCGATTCTATTCGGCAACTAATGAATAGCGCCGGGAATTAGCTCCCGACGCTATTCAATTCAGCAATTAATTACCTGCAATTGTCGGGAATTCTTCTCTCATCCCCGGGGGATGAGAAGAGAAACCCGACAAAAGTGCTGCCTCGCGGCCGGCGCGAGGCTGATTCTGTCGGGAATCAGCCTCGCGCCGGGGAGTTAAGTCGGAGAATGCCCGTTCTCCCGACAATTCAACCTGTTTTGTCGGCGAGAACGGGACATCGCCGACGTAACTAGTTGCTGAATTGAATAGCGTCGGGAGCTAATTCCCGGCGCTATTCATTAGTTGCCAAATAGAATCGACCCCATTATCTAAAAACCTGTGTATAAATAGTCTGTAAAACAGCTAAATCTTTCCCCCTAATATAAAATGTTATATATAGTCATCCAAGTGTGTCTTTCATGGCTTTAAAAGAAAAGGAAAAAAACAAATACAGACTGAGTCACTGCATATGTAAATGACAAGTGACCCAGACAGTTTTCCCTTATTCTGAGTTACTTATCATTAGTTAAGGAATGTAATAGTTTGGGTTACTTTGCTACTGTGTTTGAGGTGAATGAATGGGTGTGCTGGGTAACTTGTCCTTTATAGTACAGTATCTGGAGAAGAATAACCTGTTCCAGCATTTACAGATAAACGCTGATTAGTTTCCTTCCTAGCTTACTTGCTCTCCGGTCTCCTCAGGAGAGGGAGGCTTGCAATAATCGTATCAGTAACCAGTACCCTTTCTAAAGTCAGAAATACCGTAAGATCACTAACCATTTGAAAGGCGTTTGCTTTTTATGGCTATTAGCGGACTGAGTGTATTCTGATAAATATGGACATAAGCAACTATAAATTAACACTGATAGAAGTGCAAAGTCCTGACTTATGCTGGCTTCACCGTTCCATTATAGAAGCAGTTAAGTGCCACTACCAGACATTTAGAAAACATTTCACACTTTGTTCTCAATCACTGTAAGCTTTTAGTGAGCCAAGCCCTAAGGGGGGATTTCAGTCTCCCGACATCGACGTGATGTGCCATAACAGAATGGCACATTACTTCTGCTGGCACTGCGTTGTCAGGCATGGCGGCGATTCCTGGTGACACATAAATGAATTTGTCTCTAAGGGGGAATAAATTGTTTAAAGGGCACCTATAATTGCATATCGCCTGTCACTTTAGATGGGGTGATATTCAATTGTTTGGCAGCCCCTTGTTTTTCACTCTGATTGCACCCAGAAGTACCCGATTTAGCCGTGTTAAATGGCTTAACTAGCTTCAGTATTGAGCATGCTGTGAAAAGTGCTGTTTGGGCTGTACAAGTTATTGCACATTTCTGATTGCTAGCTCAGTAGGCTGTGAGCAGAGATGATGCTAGCATGCCCGTCGGCGAAAACTAGAGGGTGCACAAGGGTGCGGGGGATATAATGTGGCAGCTTCTACCATGCATTTGTGGGTTTTAGTCATGTGTAGAATCCAGAGGGGGGGGTTGTCAAACCTCAAAGCTGGTCCCCCCGCACCCACCCACCGGTAGCTATTCAAATGTTGCTGCAGACGGGCGCGAGAAGCTAATTTCAGCTTGCTACCCCTGTGGGTGGCGAGCTAAAATGCGCATAAATAGACCCGTTTGGGAGCCCAAAGGGATCTTTCCACGCTAGTACCCATTAGTTTAGTCGGGTTTAGGAGCTGTGTGCCCTTAAACCCAACTCTAATGGGCACAATCAATGCGATAAGTAGGGACAATTGAATATTTCCCAGCGATCTCCCGTCACTTTAGACAGGAGATCAGGCACGATTAAACAACCAAATTCTCCCCAGAGTGTTCAAAGTCTGTAAGCGCTATAGTGTTCTGAATGTATTAATCTCTTAACTGTAGAGGGAAATGGAATATGCTAACGCTATATAAATGTTAATAATTGCCCCAAAATGTAACACTATACTGAATGGGAAATTGTATCACCACAGTCATGAAAGCATTCTGCAACACACTTGGCAGATAAGGCACACTTGTGTGACAGGGTAACAGTGATTACCATTGCATTTTATCATATTACAAAGAGTTTACAACTTTAAAATAAGTATTAGAAAGCCAGTGTGCAACAGCTCTCTAATGTTTGGTGGTGGTATGTAGTTTACTAACAAAGAGCAGAACCCATAATATATAGTAACATTGGATACCGTATACACTGACTTTTACAGACTTACCAAATTTTACAGTGTGATAACTTAAATAGTGCGTCATGTGGGTTCGTGTTCCCAGCTGTGCAAAGCAGTTTTCATTTGAAAATGATACATTATAGGGCAACACTTGTGTCATATTAACATTTACTTGTATAGCGCAAGAATATCCTGTTGCGCTTTACAACTGGGAACAAAACACTAATAGAACAGTAACAAAACGAGATTGGGTAATAACAGATTGACACAGAGGTAAGAGGGCCCTGCTCGCAAGCTTACACAGTAGAAAGCATTAAGACAATTTTTTTTAAAGGATTAAACAAATCAATGGATCTAACAATTCTGTGTATTGTAGCTGTGACAGGATGGGGTGGGGGTAGATAATTATGCTTTAGAACTGAACCAACATACTGAAAGCTGAGAAGTGTAGACTGAAGTGCTCACACTAGTGTCGATAAAGAATATCCAAACTATAGAGAGGAAAAACAGATTCCACGCGTGATAGGTTTCATGCACCACACATGGACAGGAGGAAAAGTGAAATCAGTCTGGCTCAGCAGATACCAGAGCTGTGTGACCAGATGTGCACATCTTACAGTAATAAAATAAATACTTGTGGTCTGCAGACTATTTAGAAAAGATGGACTTCAGCCAAAGTGAGCCAGAATGGGTTACTTACTCTGGCCTGGCAAGAGACCATCAACTACTAAACCAAGCAGTTTACATCCTTGGGGAAATTGCAAATCTGCTGAAGTTCTGGACAGGAAAGATGAGTCAACTATTTCCATCAGTAAAAAAAAAAGCACAGGATTAATTCTACTTTTATACACAGTACAAAGAAAAGGGTTATGCTATTACAGAGTGTTCGGCCAACTCAAAGCGCCATTTGAGGTTTCATACACTTAATTTCAAACTTTTTCAATTACAATTTAAAGTTCTGCATTCGTTCTAAAACAAGATGTATTGCTCGGTTATACTGAATGAGCTTAATGCGATAACCTAACCACTAGATGACATTGTTCTATAGATACAAAAAAGTTAGATTCCAAAAAAATAATATGGTTTATTTTTTTTGAGAGATCAAGAGACACACTATGTGGGGGCACTTATGCTATACATGCCTTTATATTTGAATTCACTATGTTTAGAATATATAATATAAAACTGTAAATTTTGCCCCGTCTACAACATGGGTAGTGGGTACCAGAGCGCACTCCTATCCCACCAGTTACCTTACAGCACTGAGGGGTCTGAGAAGTTGAGTGTGACACCCCGCCCCTCCCCAAACCCAGCCATCACATGACCTACAAGGTAACACACTGAAGGACTCTCACTGGCAAATAGTATTAAAAGTCGACGACTATTCTATTACAGACCCTCCAACATGACCCGCCCCACTAGGTACAAAATGCTCTGTTTCTGGACTTCCCTCTTAATTTATGATTTCCATCACCTGTGTTGAACTAGTTAAATGATAAGAAAGCTGTTTCTTCACAGGTGATGGCAATAATAAATTAAGAGGGAAGTCCAGAAACAGAGCATTTTGTACCTAGTGGGGCGGGTCATGTTGGAGGGTATGCTATTATCCATGGCAAGGACACATTTATCTAATGGAGCTGAACATACTCCGCTAAAAACAAGACTGCTAAAAAGCTTGCTGCTAAAATACATGAGCGTGTGTGTATATTTATCTATAAACCATTTTATGTATATTTAGGCCCTTTCTTACAATTAATACTTCTATAAATGTAACCTACAAGTCTCTCAGTTACGAAAACGTAAAAAGTTATTTTTGCCCAGTACAGTTCCTCTTTGTCACTTACAGCTTCCTCTAACTTACAAAGAACAAGTGTTAGGTTGTGTATTAAAGGGATAGGATATATATGAAATGAACCTTAAGCAGAACAACTTTACATTGAATTTTGTGCATCTGCCGACAGGAAAGAAAAAAAAAAAAAAAAAAAAAAAAGAAATGAGGGAGTCTCGAGAACTGTATCAACTTTAAAAAGAATTTGCATACGAAATATAAAATTGCGCTGTGAACATTTATGAGAACATCAAATGAATATGTAAGACTAAAACAAATGTCAATTTCATAGCGTTAATTCGTCTAGCACAGAGGTTCTCAAACTCGGACCCCAAACAGTGCATGTTTTGCAGGTCTCATTATAAAATCACAAGTAAAATAATTAGCTCCACCTGTGAGCCTTTTAAAATGTGTCAGTGAATAATGAATACACCTGTGCACCTGCTGTTTTACCTGCAAAACATGCACTGTGTGGGGTCCTGAGGACGGAGTTTGAAAACCTATGCTCTAGCACACAGGTTCTCAAACTCGGTCCTCAGGACCCCACACAGTGCATGTTTTGCAGGTCTCCTCAGAATCACAAGTGAAATAATCAGTTCCTCCTGCAGACCTTTTAAAATGTCAGTGAGTAATTAATACACATGTGCACCTGCTGGGTTACTTGCAAAACATGCACTGTGTGGGGTCCTGAGGACTGAGTTTGAGAACCTGTGCTCTAGCACATGCATCTACAATTATGAGTCATTAGCAGATTTCCTACTTGTCAGAAACAGCAAAAATTGACCCCTCACCTGTAATCTAAATACATCCAGCCCCAACATACAGTACCTGATAAGAAACTGGCCGAGTCCTGGCTTACATCTCAACCATATAGGCTGTGCTGTATACTTTGCATATGTATTGGTAAATATTGAGGTATAAATATACTATGTATGTTTTATCTACAACCGAGTTCTGCAATCGTGCGGTGTGAGACCAGTATAAACATGGATTACCATTACGGCTTTATACAACAGAGCGATACAAAAAATATCAGATTTCTACGTTATGAACATTTAGAAAGGAGTTATCTGAACCGGAATGAAGTTACAAAGCGTGTAGTGAAGCCACAGCGCCCCATCTACCCCTTCCTGTCACGGCAGAAGAGAAACCTGCAGCACAGAACTATACGCCTGCTGACAGCACTCCCCGATACAGCAACTTATCAACAGCAATGAATTAGATGACAGGCTATGATGATGGGAAATGATGAGAAAGGAGTGCTCAGACACACGGTGCAGAGGATGCTCTATGTGACGGCATGTCACTGAGACTATTGTATTCCCCAAACGCCTTATTACACTGATACATGACTGAAGGTGAAGGCTATCCCCGCCACCTCCACATGTCAAGGTACAGAGAGCCTTTGATCAGGCTAGGGCCTGCAGCTCCCATTCCACCCCAGCAGGCGGGG